>NW_010117925.1:166925-191509 GCF_000699245.1 Pterocles gutturalis
GGTTTTGGGGGAGAGCACATTTTTCATCATTTGGGATGGAAAATCCACTTCTCTCTTTAAATCAGCTCCACATCCCTGTTCTCCGTACAATACGCAGAAAGGAGGGTAATTTAAGAAAAACTAATATTTATTGTTTTGCAGGTCTTGGTATGCAACAAAACAAGTTCGTGCTGATAAGGAAATAATAAATATATAAATAAAATAATTTGCATTGCAATTTTACACCTGTTGTGACACTCCTCCACAGAGAAAGGGTTTTCTGCTTGGGAGGGTCTAATGAGAAGAGGTTAGTCTGCCTGAAAAATACACGTTACCTGCCTTTGCTTTTCCCCACCCAACTTGAGGCTGGGGTAATTGCACAAGCTGCAAATATGACAGAGTTAGGACAGAACAGAGAGGTGAGCTGGATCAGCTCCTTAGGTGGCAGAGATGTCCCAGCTCAGGGAGCCGACCACCTCCAGAGCATGTTGGATCCCCCACGCACAGATGCACGTGTGCAGGCACATGCACACACTGACACGACGGCGAGCATCTAACGCTGCTGTTGCTTTTCTCAACCTTTAATGATTTAGGGCTCTCCATCAATGATCTCTGGTGCCTGTAATTAGCAAACAAAGATTTCTCAGAGCATCCCTATTTAATCAGCAAGCACTGAAGTGCCAAGAGTGAACCTTACCCCTCACCCTAAAAAAAAAAAAGGGGGAGTGGAGTGCTACAGAGGGTATTTCATTTCTGCTGTGTTTTAATTATTTTTGACAGGGGAAACTGGCAGTGAAGATCATTTGCAAAAGGTTCTGGAAGAAATAAAATACTGTGTCTCTCTTAACAGTAAGAGGATTTCAACAGTCTCTAAAGAAATCTCTAAAGGTATACGTACACTTCAACAGTTTTAATTTAGTCTCTGCGTTTACAAGAAACAGGAGAAAAGATGCTACAAAGGTTCAAGGTGAAACTACTTCACCTCATTTCTTGAAATGACCCATTGGGTCAAACTGCACTTATTCACCTCTTCTTTAATGACTTGCTGCTCTCCAGACGTTTCCTGTTATGTTCCTACAGTCATGCAATGCTCATTTACGTAATTGTCCTATGTGGGTAAAACTGGAACAGTCTTCACTAGATTTTAGAGAGATCAATTTGACATAATGATGCAGAAATACTTTTTCTCAGTCCTGAAGGTGAGGTAGGTGTTTCAGCTTTTAATTTCTATTTTTACTCTTCATTGTTGAAAAATCTCCCGTAATTATATACAAGGATCCAAGTGCTATATATTTTTATATATAAAATGTGTTACTATATTTGTACATACATAAATTTTTTTATGTTATTTAGCAATAGTGTCACATAAATCTTTTTGCCTGTTTCAAAACAAGGAACTTCGTAAAAAAAAAAATTACTCAGAGTTACCTAAATTATCCCAAAGCATTTCAGATCTCTTATTATCATGACCCTATGATAAATATGTCCAGATAGGAGCATTTGCCTTTAGGAACTGAAGGCTTGATTGAGCGATCTAATTTTCCCTATGGTCTGCTCTATGCTAGAGCATTATTAATCTGAGCATATACAATATGCCTCTAAATTGTAATTGTAAAGAAGAAGATGAGGCCTTGATCCTGGAAAAATATACTCATTTTTGCACGCTGAGACTAGCTGCAATTTTTTCAATGAATTTTTGGACTAGGTATTCCTGTAAGATTATTAGATTAATATTATTAAAGTTCAGGAGAGATTCAACACAAACTCCAATATATATATATACACACTAGATATAATTTGATATAAGCCCAGTACCCAAATATCTGATTTATTATTTTAAAAGCAGAGCAGTTTTGTTATTTCTTTCCACTTCACCTTAATACATCTGATTATATTGCAAAACGTTTGCAGGCACTATTTGGTGCGACACCTGGCAGCACAGCGCAGTGTCCATCTCCTGAGTTCAACAACCTCACGGAGATGCAGCAGCAGCAGTAGGCTGCCGCTGTCGCAATGAACAGCTTTCTTCAAATCCATCAACATTATTCAACAAAGCGCATTACTTGCAAGAAAATAATCCTTCTAAGCCCTCTCTCCTATCACTGTTCTGTAGCACTTTTTTGATGCTTGCCCCATCGTGCCCCACAGCCTCAGCCTCCCACCTCCACCCCGCAGTGACACCCCTGCCTGCCAGCTGTGCTGGTGAAAGCACAACAGAACCCTGCAGGTTTACAGGTCTTCAAAAGGCCAGTTTTGATTTTGAAACCTTGGCCCCAGTAGATACTGTGCTGATAAAACACACTCCCCCGTTTCAGCAATGCTGACACCAGTGTTCAGTCAGTGTCCTAAATACAATTAGTCCCCATTGACAGGGAGGAGATACCAATACCACAGCAGACCACCTTTCAAATTTTACTTCCCAAAGTAAAAAAGTTTTTCCTCCAATTACCTCTGCCATCATATCACTGTACTATCCCATGTCACATAATCCAATATATTTATCCTCCCATAAGCCCCAATAATGCATTGTTGGTGTAACAACACTGTGGAGGAGAAGGCAATGGGCAAAGGTCTGGATTCAGCATTGAACTTCAGCTCTGAACTTCTCACCAAAATCATCTGACTGATGAAATCAAGGGGGAGTTGGATGCAATTGTGTCTAGGCTAACGCATACTTCGGCCAGTCTGAATCCATCATCACCGTGGCCTATATGCTCTACATACAGTATCTGCATCTAGATGTATGTGCCATATTGCCAACACAGGGAGGTGGTGGCCATCCATGCTTTCCTACATCCCATGCTGTACATTCACACATTTTCCTGATTCAACACTTTCCTAATACTACAGGAATGAAAACTCTTCATTAAGAGGATAATGACAGTAAAGAGAGGTGTGTAAAATCCCTGTTAACATTGATGATGATTGATGAGAACTAAGCAATTCTGTAATTAAGAGGACCATCAGTAGTAAATTGTAGGAACTCACACTTCCTCTTCTTTCCTTTACAGGGGACACTTTGCACAGCAGAGTGGAACAGCTGCTTTGGAGGCAGTTAGGCATTATGCATACTTCATGCATAAATTCTTATAAAAATAAGGGCTTTCAACTGCACTTGTACAGTCACTAATTTTTAAATGGTGAAACTGGGAGCTTTTTTTTCATGAGAGCACTTAGCTAATGGAAAATATTTACTTTAAAGCTCCAACGCCTCTCCACCATGCAAACACAATAAGCTGACTAGCTATATTTTTGCACACGGTAGCAATCCAAGAGTGGCTGAATTAGTATTGCAAAACATAGTCTTAAATTATGGCTATTGTTCTCCATGTTAGGCTTCTAGGCCTAAGGAAGCGATGGACATGAGCTGAAGTTGGCTGAGGTTACTCAGCACCATAGACAACAAAATTATATATTGCCTCACTGAGGACGAGGGGCCAAGGGCTGCCTGGGTCTGACGGTGCACATGCTAAGCAGCTTGAAATCACAGTTCATGCACAACATCTTCCTTGCTCAATATCCCCTGCCACAGACACCCCATGTTACTAGATTCCCCTGTCCATTCACGTGAGAAATGGTGCTAGCCATCAGAAATACAGCCCCAAACAGGTTCAGTGGTCTCCTCTTGGCATTTGAACGCAATTTCCCACCATTTTCTTTCAACTGGAAAGCTTTACGTGTCTTGGGTCTGCCAGGGTCCCCTTCTCCCTAGGATGCTGTTACTCAAGGGTGTAAGCAGCATGTGGGAAGGCACAGCCTGAAAAATGGCTGTGACGACACCACGACAGGCAGCAGGGCAAATAGCACTACCCTGTGTTAACTGAGTGGCAAAACCTCACTTTGCCTGAAAAATCCATGTCTTCTAGTGAAGGGACTTTAATTCTGGAAACTTTTTCCCTAAGAGCTCTGGATTAAGAGGCTGAGAGTTAGGGCTTTTTCTACATGTTTCCTATACAGTGGAAGATGGGTCCAATGGGTCACAGCTTTTGGTGGTGACAACTGGGGGAGGAATATTTAAGTTTCCACTTATTAGAACGATATGATGTAAACACAGAGAATAATTAACCAGCAGAATGAGCGAAACCATTTCTTATACTAATGCTTCATCGTTCCTGTTCCTTCAGAAATCCATCACCTCCTTACCAAATGGCACACGTAGCATTTCACACACTTCATAAAGTCCTGTGCAATGATAAATGTCAATTATAACACAACCACTTCCCTAAAGGAATTACAGTGGGTGCGGAAGGAAAGGAGAGAGGCAGAAGATGACCAAAACTCATGAGAATTATGTTCACCGTGAATGCCAACAACCCCACGCCTCTAGCACTTTCCTCCATCCCTTATTTATAATTTTCTCAATTTTGAATATTATCTTTAACGTTGCCTCATTTCCATGTAGATCTCTCCAGCATCTTGATAAAAGTTGAACTGTGTCTGTCAATCACCTATACATCACATAAATCTTTCTCTTTCGTTTCGAAGCTGCTTTCCCAGAATGCTGTCTTTAATGTTTCTACTGGTCAGTGCTGACACCTGTGGATCAAAACCATCCCATGTGCTTTCCTCACTATGCCTCACAGTGTCAAAACTGTCACCAGTAGTGGGACCAAAAGGGTCTCCAGCACTATTGAATGGAAGCACAGGAACCAAAGGGATCATCTCCAGAAAACAGTTCTGTGAGTAAAGCTGGCAGCAGTCAGTATCACTGTGTGAACCAACCTGACAGCTTGTTGCTGGATTTGAGCTGCGAGGTTTTTTTCCTCTTCATTTTTTTTTCTTTAATATTTTTAAGGGAATTTTTTAGTGTGACACCAAGTTCTTGTTACATTAAGATGAACCCAGAATAGCCATGTCGCTGGAGGCAGGATGCCAGAACATCACTTGCACACTGAGGAACATCACCTAAATTGCCTGTCTTGTTAAAATATAACAGGAAATTTGTAAACACACCTTCAAAGTACTGGACTGTACTAGAGAATGTTTCTAGCTCTCTGCTCCTAGGTCCTTTTTTTCTATGTATGCCAATCTAAAAGTCTGTAGTGTATAAATCTGTGTGATGGTATGTTTCAGATACTCACAAATATACATATAGATACACATGTATGTAGGTGTAGAAGCGAACATACAATATGAATGGGCTCAGACTTTCTGCAGCTGCTAAATTTCCTTTCAGCCTTCTAATTTGCTCATTGTTTCTACTTCTTTCAAAACTAACTTTGCTTATTCATTTAATTAAACATTCAATTTTATCTCAGCACAATTAATAGGAATGGATTTGGGACAATTACCTATAAAACTCAGACCACATATAGGCTTGAGAGGTGTGGTAAACACACCTGCTAGCATAAGAGCGCACACTTATACAGTATCTGCCTGAAAATATTAATGAGATAGAGTGCAGGTGAAGCAGTGCTGCTTCTGTTCAGTAGTTCCTTCTTTCTGTATTTTAATTCATCAGCCTGAACTCTGTGTGAGGATAGATTTTTTGTATGCAGTTATAGGGTATTTTTAGGAACAAAATTAAGTACTTAACTGTTATTACTAAAAACCTCATATTTGGAGATGAGGTTTGCATCCTATCATTTTCAGAATAATTCTGCTTTGCAAAATGACCACAAAACTGGCTTGATTGAACTGTATGATAATGCTTTTTACTCATTTAAGTCATCTACAGAAGCACCTTCCCTCTAATTCTCAGTCCTGCAAATTCAGCATCTCTGGACAGTCAAGTACAATTTTGCACCCAAAATTTTCTGTGTGATGCTGACAGTCTATCTCAAATTAAATTTGCCTTCCCTGAAGTGTTTGCATTAAAACCAAGGGAAAAAAAGTAAGAGTTCCATAAAAAGTTGAATCAGTTCACCTCCAGGTTTTATAAAGCTAAAATAATTCATAGCAAAACATTTTTCCTCCAGTCTTTTGATATTAAACCTTTGAAACCCAAACAACAGAAGAAAATCCCATTCTGATGGAAAAAAAATTCTTAACAGCCTAAGAAAAACCAGAACATTCATTATCTTCACACACCTCCCAGATTTGTATTATCATGGAATATTTCCCACAAAACTCAAACCATGAGTTCCTACTGCACTGATAGCAATCAGGGCCAATGTGAACCCCTTTTTCTCTGATTTATTAGCACCAGGTTTCTATTTTGTGAAAGCTCCCGTGCCCGTGACTGGCGTGACACCTGCTCCCCGCTCCCACCAAAGGCAATGCTTGGGCAGGCCGCTGCTCAGGGCTGGACCTCAGCACCTCTCATGCTTTGCTGGAATAGTGCTGGTTGTGTCTAAAAAATTTCACAGTAATATTTTCAGGCTTTCAAGGTGAATTAAGTTTACTCTGCCTTGATTATCCACTTTGGGAACCTGTCCTTCATCGCAATATTGATTTAGCTGTGGCAGATGCTGAGCTGTCACCGAGCCTGACAGCTTCTTCAGAACTTCCTCGGTGGTTGTCTGGTAAAACAGTCAATAGCCAAGTGAAACCCAACTGCACAAATGAGAACATTTCCCACTTTTATACTCTGTGAAATCATGTGTGCCACTCTGCACTGCATCCTTCCGAGAGGAGCAGGGAGGAAAGAAGTTGGCCTCTTAATTCAGCATTATCAATTAATCAGAACACATCCACACCCCCAGCCCTGACACGTTGGTGGGACCATGTTGCAGTCACAGGTCTGTGGCTTTGGTGTCACTCACTGCCACTCCAAAGCCACGTCTCACCAGTGCAGAAGGGTCTTAGGGGAGGGCATTAGTGTAAATGTCTTTAGTGTGAGGGTTTTACTTCCTACCCAATGTCAATTTGAATCCCAGTATATTTGGGTAGTTTGTACGGCACTTCAGAGAACATCTGTGGTCCCAGGAAGATGCTCTCCCCATTCACCTCTGCGAGTGCCACAGACTGTTCTGCTGAAGAGCAATGACATGGAAAAACAGCAGGCAACACCCTAAATACATTTTTGCACTTTCTACCAGAGGATCACAAAGCCAGACAGTAACATGTATGTAGAACTGGACATCAGCACTCCAAAGGTTACAAACTGACCCGTTCACAGATGAAAGAGCTGTCTAAATACTACACCAAGCACATTACCTCCACTTCTTTCCACCAGTCCCACAACTCTCCACCACTCCCTTCTCCATAATACCACAAATAAAAAATAATGCTGGAAATATCACTAGCCATCGATGCTGTCCTGGTAGAAGAGGTTTGTGAAAATTCAACAGAACAACAAAAGATTGCATACACTGGCAAACTTAAACCAAATCTGTCTTTTCATTTCAGCCTCTGTGCATGTATTCCTGAACTCTCCATGACTATGTGAGACTGGAAAAGTGCTTTATTTCCTGGCAGCTCAAATCTGTCTTTTCATTTCAGCCTCTGCGCACGTATTCCTGAACTCTCCATGACTATGTGGGACTGGAAAAGTGCTTTATTTCCTGGCAGCAGCTCCTGGAGCTCTCCTCCTCCCTCTACAACTCCTTCTGATCAGCACTTGTTTCTATCTGATTACCTCTCTGTTTTCTTGCTCACTATTCCAGGAAGGAGATGCTGGAATTAGATTTGCTGCATTTCCATTCCTACATTAACACTAATTTCACTGAAGTCAATGAAATTACACCAACGTCTGGAGAGTATCTGAGGAGAATAATTGAGTGTATTTTATCACTTTCCTTTGACTTCTTTTTGTGGTTGTTTCATAGCATTTTTTAATGTCCTGTTTCACTAAAATCCATTTATTCTGCAATAAAGTTACTCTCTTCAGGACAATGGTGTTCTTGCTGTAAAGCTCCAGACACCGTCAGGAAGATGCCTGCAATGCATATGGCCCACAGAGATGCGTACAGTGACAGAAGTGACACACAGCGTCACACCAAGGGCCCATCTAAGCCCAAATACTTCTGACCACAGCCCATGGACTTTCTAAACCACCCACTGCATCCAGCCCATGGTATTTATTAGCCACCGACCAGACACCTCCACCAAGAGCATCTAATTCCTTTCCACAAATCCACTTCTACATTTTTCTCACCAAAACATTCTGTGGCAAAACATTTTGTCGTGCTATTCTGCAAGTCTGGCTGCCCCAGCCTCTCCACTGGCCACCCCAGCTCCCTTTGTGAGAAACTGAGTAATTGCTCCTCTTCATCTCCTGCCCGTCACTCTTGATTTCTGTAAGCCTTCCTCCACTCTGTTTTCTTGGTCACGAACAGACCTCGTCTATTTGATCTCTCCTACTGAGAAATTCACTCCATGCTTCATTCTCATCACTTTTGAGACACCCTTTTTAATCTTACAAAATCTCGTTGTAGAACAGTGCAGTGTGGTGCAACGACGTTAATTTCAATTACTTGCCTAGAAATCCTATTTGCTTTTTTTGACTGGTACTGAATATTGCACTGATATTTGCAAGGAGCTATCTGCACTAACAGTCAGACATCTTTCCTGAGTGGTAACAGCTAATTTAGAAATCATTATTGTGTATGTATAGCTAGCTATTTTTTATCTACGTGTATTAATTTGCATGCACTGACACTGAATTTCATCTGTCCTTTTCACAATCGCTTCTGTGAATTGATATTATCAAACCAGAAAGCCTAATTTCAGGATTAAGCAGAAAAAAAGACCTGCAGCACAAGGGAGAAAAGCTGCACTTAGATACAACTACAAGGTAAAGAATAAAAAAAAAAAAAAAATCTGGGAAAAAGGGGAAAAAGCTGCACTTAGATACAACTACAAGGTAAAGAATAAAAAAAAAAAAAAAAATCTGGGAAAAAGGGGAAAAAGCTGCACTTAGATACAACTACAAGGTAAAGAATAAAAAAAAATCTGTGAAAAATTGAATTATTTCTTAAATATAGGTTTACGCTATATCATGGCTTAGGTCCCAATAATTAGGAAGATTTTACCATCTTTCTACTAAAAGCAGGATTGACTATTTCCCAGAGCAGGGCAAATGTAGGCAGAGCTGTTCTTTCTTGAATTTTATCCAAGAGTGACTAAGCCAACCCTAAAAGTCCAGGGAAAATAAATGAGAGATTTGACAGAATAAAAATGTCAAGATGTGACCCAACACTTATAACAGCTATGGGATGTCTCTTGAACATTAACTCTTTAGCAGCAAGAGTAAGCGTTAATTTCTAAAACACGTTTAACCCTCCAGTTTGGCCGTCCCAGTGTCACCACTGCATGCGCCATTAATGAAAGACGCTGAAGAGCTATTGTCTTTATTCAAGTAACAGTGAGATCAGCTATGAATACAAGAGGCTAATTTAAGTGACCTTGATGACTGTCATATTTTTGTTCATATGCTGATAGCTGAAGGAAATATTTTTTACTTCAGGGTCTCTCCCCCCACTTATTTTGCCAATACATGAAGCATCATCAGTTACATCTCAGCTGCTATGAGGCACTAACAGCAGGGCATGAATGCCATTAATTTTCTTTGTTAGGGGCAATGACATCTGAAATTATACACAGAACAGGGACTGTACGTGGAATGGGGAGTTTGACAATATTTTCAGGTTTTTTTGGTCCCTCTGCATTAATGACCTAAACCAGCTAGGGCTACTAATACCTGCAAGTATCATTCACGTTCAGTTGTTCCTACCACTGACTACTCCTGTGAGTAAGAAACTGTTCAAAGCCTTCCAGGATGAAGTCTTCAAACCCAATGCAAATGAAATTCAACAACCCATTTATTAGCACATCTTTTCAGGCCTTCCAGCCTGCTCGTTCCCAAGCCTCTGCAGTATGGTACATTAATTTTATACTGAACTATTAATTGTAGTTGACTTTGCAAAGCTGTTTTCTTCACTTTTTTTTATTCAGTTTTGCAAACCCAATCCCAATGGAGTTAATTTTATTCCCCACAGTTTGTTTGATCAAATTGCAAATATTTCCTTTAATCTTTTAAGGCATCTAGATTTATTATCTATGGAGCAGAGCCTCTTCATCTCCTCTACTGATAGTTTGGGAGAAACAATCTTTCACATATTTCTCATTTTATGCAAGCGTTTATTCCTGCAAGTACATATTATTAAGCATAACATTAAAACATATTTACCTAACTTAAATAAAAACACTTTGAACCAAATTTGCAAGCTAATCTGCCTTGGTTCTTAATGATATTAAACTGAAATCATTTTTCCCAGAGGTTGTGATCCATAATTCACTGAGGTCAACGGAATGTAGCTGCTGATGTTAGTGAGTTTTAGCACTGGCAATAAACAGGTATGTTTATCTTTTCCTTTGAGAATCTGTATGGGAATTTTCCCTAAAGCAGGGCAAAAGGCCTTGGGGAAACTATTTTAATTTTCTTCTTGTCTATTCATACTAAGTTCTTTGCAACATGGACACTGCACATACAGAAGGATAGATAATATTATATAAGTAAGAAGGAACTTAAAAAAAAAGGAGAAGAATTAGTAATAATAATAATATCAGGCATCCCATATTTGACATTTATGCATATAGTTTACAAAGAAAGATAAATTACTAAATTTTGTTCCATACCTGTCATTTACTTCAATTGTCCATGTTCTATTTTTCATTGGAAAATTCAGAACGAAGTATTTTATAAAACTGAGACATCTACTGTTTTTCAAAATTACTATTCCTTGTTTTATTATTTAGCTGGTTTTTGCCTAGTGAAATGGGGTAAAGTTTAGCAAAAAAAAAAAAAAAAAAAAACCTAAACCTTAGAGAAAGTAACACCTGTGGGTATTCTTAATCTGATTTTGTAGTTGTAGAACTTTTACAGTGAAAGTAGAAATGTAATGTCTTATTTCTTTTCTTTACTATGTTCTACTTTTTCCAACACAAAAGTGAGGGTTTTTTGAAAATAAAACAACATTTCCTCTAATTTTTTAAAAAAATTTCCATCAGAAAACAAAGGGAATTATTTTTTCTCCAATTTCTTTCTAGTGTAAAAAAATCTGAAAAGCACAGAAAGAGAATGAGCAAGTGAGAACTTTTCTGTTATCTTGAAAACAAAGACACATTAGTTGGGAAGTTAAAAAAAATTGTGTATGTTAATTGTTTTCTTCAAAACATGTCATTTTCAACAAAAATACATCTTCAGCAAAACTAACGGTTTGCCTAAATACTTATTATTTGAATAAATTTCTAACACAAGTTTTTTTCACTGTCTCATTAATTCCCTTCATTTCTTCCTCCCCTCCACGTCTCCTCTCAGCCTCTGCTCAAGTCTTCCAGAATATTTTTTATTTTGTTCAGAAGCTTAGCTGCCTCCCACCTGACATCACCCTATGCGTTTTTTCTTCATTTTATTCAATGTTATTCCTAATTATTTAACCTAATTGATAAGATGCCTCCTCTGGGTAGTGTTGGTTGCCATGACACTGTTAGTAACGACTCCGTATTTCTCCATCCCCAGATCTTTCTGAAGAATTTATACAGAACATCTCACTTTCATCAGCTCCCCAGCGTCACTCATGTCCATAAAAAATAATTAACGATCTAACCCTTGCAGCCAGGTTTCATTGGAATAATAGGGCTAAACATGGCTTTTTCATAAAGTTTTCTCCTTCTGCTAATGCTGGCCAAGATCCTGCAGCTTTAACGCTCTGCCATAGCACTGCACGCCTTCGTCACATGAAGCATCCAAATGGCAAGCTCTCATCACAGGGGACTTGTTTTACTGAAGTAACCATAATTAACAGCCTCATCAGCTTCTGCCCTGTGGCTCCTACTGGAGCTACTAGAGATATCAAAGACTCAGGGCTTCTTAAAGACAAAGTTCTGTCTGGTTTCTCTAACTTGCCCACCACATGGAGCTCCACAATGTGACTCTGGTCTAAGACATGGGACATATGACATCACCCGCAGAGTGCCCGGGACAACTCACACACTACCCCCACCTTCACGTTTCTCATCAAATTCAGACAAAACAGAGGCAGAGAATGCACCTTTCTGCATCTACCATCACATGTCCAGCGTAGCAGGATGGCCTGGTCCTATGGCACAACAGCTACAACTCCCCAAATGCTGGTCCCAACTCTTGCCTTATTTATGTCTACACCTGCACTAGAACATAGGAGTCAGGGCACTGCAAGGCAGAGGCACTCTTCCTCCACAAGTTTCCAAACAGCAAGCCACAAGGAATCAACGCAACAGCAATGGTTAACCTAAGAGACAACTGTCTCCCTAATGATATGTTTTGAAGGCACTCATGAAGAAGGGCAGCTTCCAGGTGTCTTTCTAGTATCTCTGTAACCACGTGTAAACCTCCCCCTTCAAAATACAAGGGGCAACACGAAAGGTGGTACTTACTTGAAAATTTAAGAAGTAGCTGCTAAGGTAGAGGTACAACAGGCTTCTCAGAGGTAGGACCAACCTGACAGTGGAGGGCTTCCAATGGATTGGCAAGGCAAAGGGTCTCGGAAGTAAAGGCAAATAGGCTATGCTTGATGTGACAAACCAAATCCACCCAGTGGAAAGCAACAAGCAGTGAGGTGGTATAGGCACAACATCATGAGCATAATGCAGCTCAGACAGGTATGACTTTGCTGGGAGCCAAGCTGGGTTACAGCTAAGAGCTTTTGCAAAGCCTTCCCACCATACACATTCATGAAAAGTGGAGCAGTCTCAAAAACATGGAGGAAAGAGACGCGGTTTACAGTAAACTGGTGTCTACGAAGCTGAAGCCTAACTATAAAGTTTCAGGCAACCTTCTAATTACAGCAATATGATTTGAGACAGTGAATCTCAGAACAGATGTTAATGGCCCGGGAGGTTTAAAGGGCCCTGCGACTCTAAATGAGCTCTACAGTTGCACTAAAAGGAGAGCATTGAGGGAACCTTGTGCAAAGAGCACCCCAAACCTTAATTCCAATCTTCTCACAAGCTCCCCTACCTCATGGGCCCAGACCTTTCCAATCAGAACATTCACTTGAAAATATGAAAGCCAAAGCATGCTAAGAATACACCAAGCAGCATTAACAGCTTAATCTCTGCAGTCCATTTTGGACTGGTTTTAGACTGATCACACCACTTAAATTGCAGTACTCTGGAAAAATATCTCCAATTTAGAAGACCAGAGTTCGTACCTAAGGCAGTCTAAAATACACAGCATGGACAATCCTCATAGCACATTTGTCCTTGTGAAAGCTGCTAGTGAAACAGAATATTAGCTGAATCAGTTATTTTTATTTACACACACTAGAGCTCTGGTTCTGCTCTTCGAAATGATGTAATTACTATTGCAGAACTCATATAGATTGGGAATAGCGAAGCTTTTTATGGGAAGAAAATATTCATTTATTTTCATTTTTACATTATTAACACACTTGCTGAGTAAAATCTGCTTTCTGTTATCCATGATGATTCATCAACAAGGCTTGGATAAGAATTGTGGCAGAAGCTAATAAAATCTTAACAAGTCAGATATACTAACAAATTTACTAGTGAAGTCCTTGATACTATCCCCATTTCACACTTCAGAGACATAAGACTATTATTAAATTTCATTTTTTTCATTATTATTCTGGGCAGTTTCATGCCAGATTCAAGGACTGATTTACCTAACTGATGTATTTATTTTCACTTGTGAAAGACACTTTTGAGTGCTCTAACCAAAATAACAAAAAATTCAAATTCTCAAAATCTACCATTTTCTGATTATAATTAGTAAGAGCTTCCCCAGCTCCCATCTCATTTACACAGAATGAATGTATAGTCCATTTCCAGGTTCATCCTCTCCAAGCAATCAGCAAACAGTAAGTACTTCGAAGAACATATATTCAGAGACCAAGTAGAGGATGAGAAACGATCCTTTCAACCCCACACAAAACACACAGACAATTTAAGCAACCCTGTGTCCACCCCACAAATCTCCTCACACTTTGTGCAGGCACAAGTCATTAATTGCTCCCTAATTAGACAAGACCAAAGAAATGAATACTACTGAGCAGAGTCAGTGTGCAGTATACATGGCAGAGCATGTCCCCTTATGGCTGCCCTAATTAACAGGTGGTGATAGGGTGACAGGAATTACAATTTAATGGTTTTGCACTAGTTTATATTCTACTAGGTAAAACTAAAGAATAAAAAACTCAGAGCAAAGGATGCTTAATGATAAAATTGATAGGTCAGTTTGTCCCATCTTGAATTTATCAGGACATAATGGAAGGAAGAGGACACAGACTGCTAACAAGTTTTTAAAAGATTTTTTGTCAAGATCAGTTAAATGCTTCCTCTTTGACGAATTAGCATCTTTCATTGAAATAATATTTTCCCTCAAAAATTTTAATGAGGTTCAACAACATGCCAATTTACTTGCTAGTAAGGGATTTCTGCAATACTCCAATGGCATTTGCATTTAAGGCATTCAGACTTACAAGGGCCACACTGCATATCTTTGTGTTTAAACTCATGAGGATGTTCAGACAAGTTACCATTGTGGCACAATCCAGTACTAAACTATTATGAACAGTTTGAAAGTAACTGCTCATCTAGTATCTTGATTTTTCTTAATTACTGGAAGAAGAAAACTCTTTTATTTTTGATCTCATGATCCACACACAGGCTGAGAAGACATCTGGGAAAGGCTACTGAATACATTTACTGTGACCAATCTTCCATACAACTTTCATTTTTCTTCAGAGAAAAATAAAGAATATTTCTCAGTATCAACTACTAAAAATATATTCCACAGTCCTTCAGTAACAATTGTATTTCTCACAGTGTTTCACCTATTTTATTTCAAATAGAAACTGAATAATTCAAATTCCTTTTTGTTAAAATCATGACAAGGGCAGCACACTGCATCCACAGAGAAGCAGTGACTTTGTCCTCTGCATGGATCTAAAATATGACTTAATACTATACCGTCACTGATAAACTAGTGGCTCTGTAGGCTGTTCACCAGGTCTTTGTAGCCAGCAGTTGGCCAGGTCACTGCTTTGGACAGATATAGTTTTTTTCAGGATAGCACAGGCTGTGGGAACTGGGAAGAGAGGTTCAGGACGTGCCAGATCTTTTTTGCAGTTTCTGCTAGCCAGGAAAAATGTGGATCATCACTACTGAGGAAATAAGGATCTACTCTGCAAGGATACGAAATGTTTCCCACAAAAAAATCCCAACTGTATTTCTGCACAACTGTACACAACCGTATATCCCAACTGTATTTTGCCTTATTTAATAATGCAATAAGTGTATGCAATTGTCCAGAGTACCACAATTTAAGGCTTTTAATATTAACCCACCTGTAAGCCTACAGCACAGCCATAAGCTAAGTAACAGCAAAGGTAGCCCTGTAAGAATTCTAATTAGTCTGGTAATATGCACTTCAAATAATTTGCAGTAGAAAAGGCTTTTAAAAAAAGTTACTTGAGAAAATATTATCTTCATAGAGAGAGAAGGAGGAGGGAAGAAAAAGAACATTACCCAGCATTTTATTTTCCTAGCTAAAAATAATTTTTAACAGTTTCTAAATTTATGGGTAGTATATTTAAATGACAAAAAGATAAAAAGAGTCTAAATGAGGTGTAATGTCTTCTATTTAGAGAAAAGTGACAATAGAAGTTCTGGAGTCCTAAGTTATATAAACCTGGCATCAGAGGAATCAAGCTCAGTGACTACAATATTCTTTTCTTATAATCTGACGGACTTTCGTTCAACAGTACCTTGCTAAGAAAGAAAGGAAAGGAAGGGTGGATAAAAGATGAGGAATAAGGACTGAGTTTTCATTGACATTATGTAATAATTTTTCCAGTTGTTGGTAAAATAGTCAGCTACACTGGAATGGTAAACACAGGTGCAATCTCCTCTCTGTCCATATCTCCGGTGACCACCCAACTGTGGTCGCTTTTATTTGCCCGTTTTCAGCTTCCATTCTCAAGAAAGATACTATAGCTGCTGCTTTTCCCAGAAACAGCAGTTAAAATGCAGTGAAAGCCATTTGAGAAATAAAAGCCCATTACTTATGCTAAAAAGTATACAATTTCTAAATACAAATAGTTCTCATAATTTTCTCCCTTATTTATAAGGAGTATAAAATTGCTATAGCATTTTCAGATGTTTTACAATTACACATTAATGTACACAACAGTTTTTGCAAAAAGTTGAAAAAAACCCCTCAGAAGTACTAAGCATTTGCACAAAAAATACAATCTTGATAACCTGATTTTTCAAGAAGCAAGACCTCTTTTAAAATATCAATTTTGGAAGAAGCATTCCATTTAAAAATTTACTTTCTCTCATAATGTGATTATGTAATTGCATTAAATGGTCTTAGTCATTGAAATTTTTTTTAAAAAGAATGCAGGACAGGGTACTGCAAATAAAACTGGTCTATACACACAGCTTCACCCTGATGCCAGAGTATTTCATCATAAACATTCAGAACGGAGAATTTCACTTGGATGAGTGCCTTGCAAAGTGAAAACTGGATCACTGTTAGGGTCTTTGGACATCATGGAAAAGATCCAAAGAAGAACCACAAGCAGAAAACAAAGGTTAAGCAAATTCAGGTGCCTGTATCGTGTTGCAATGAGGACTAACCCTGGAATTACTCAGAACCATCAGCTGCTTCTCTTTGTAATTTAAATATTTCCAAGTCACCTTTAATGCTGCTTTTCTGCAGAGACCAATAGACTTGGCAAGGATATGGCAGGGACCAGCCAGAGGCCCCTGGCAAACCACAGAGGTTGCTGAAACTAGGAAGATGTGGAAAAAAACAGGCTCAAGCACAGGAGATGAATGACTTCATCTGTGAGAAAACATCTGAGAGAGAAACAGGCAGGAGCCCAGGGCAGGGTGCAACAAGTGGGTTAATTTAGAAAAGAGACCCAGGACCTCCAGAAGGTAAAAGGCGCAGGACTGAAATCACTCAGAACAAGGATGGTTGCCCAGGTCCTAGGGAAATATTCTGATGACCAGCTTCTCCTCAAACATGCCAGTGAGGGCACTGACTCTGCCATGATGAATCCCTGTTGGATCCTTTCGAAGAATAACTACTGACTCTGACTGCATCTGTGGTTGTGGGTCTCAGATGGGCAGAGGATCCTGGTAGCCACCCTGCCTCTGGTGTCCACCATTCAAAGCAAACCCTTGGATAAGACCCTGTGGATCCAGTTCAGCTGTCCATGTTTACTCATACTTGTAACAGAAAAGTGGGTATTTATTTTTTGTCTTCAGATAACACTCCAAAGCTGTTTTCCTTTCACTAATACATCTCTATTAAATTTCTCTGCTAATTAGAGAAGCCAAGGCCATAGCTAAGGAATTGGAAAGTGCTCTAATGGAATTACTGCTCCGAGGTGGCTTGAATGTCATAATTGCCTTCTCCACCATAGCAAAATCTTGACAATCACATTAAAGATAAAAAGCTAGAATAAATGTTGCTGGCTTTTTCAAAGGAAACATCATCATGGGTATTAACACCTTCTGTGTTAACAGTAATACATGCATTAAATATAGCAGCTTGAGTGACTGAAATGCCTATAAAGCATCTGCCACAAGATAAAGCGTAAAGAAAACTCTGAGCTGAGAAACACCCTGGAGAACTGGAATTGAAACAAGATCTCCAGCATACCAAAGCTATGACTGCCATCAGACTACAAATACAGTCCATTTCAATTCATCTTCAGATTTAAGAAATTATATAAATTACTTTGACATCAAGCTATGCAGCATTTATGGTTTGGTCATTATATCAGAGCTCGTTCTTCCTTTCACTGTAATATTCCTATACTCCAGAGACACAGTCTTTCCATTTTCTATCACACCGTTTCAGAGAAGCGGTTAAATGGTCCCTCAGCTTTTCACAGTGGACAGGGAACATGGTTAAAGAGCCAGGCCACTTGTGCATGCACGGAGAAGGTCTGTATATGCACTATGTACAGCGTCATACATATACATCTTGTACATGTCTTATGAAAAACATACGTATATGTCTTTCCCTTCCAAGAAGGACATCTCAGCCTTCCTCCCACAAGCCAGGTCACACAGCTGTCCTTAACCCAGGATAGCCACAGTTTCATCAGTGGGACACACAAACAGCACAAGCATCCCACGAACCTCAACGATCTGATAAACATTGTTTTCCCTCTTTCAGCTTTTGCATACACACACAGCCTCCCCTGACCTCACTTTCTTCATTACCACTCTTCCAACATACATAATGCTATTTTCCTGCTTGAGCCTTCTCTGCCTGGCAATTTCAAAACTGACAAACAAATCTAGCATCCACATGGTGCAACTTTGCCAAGCTCTGGTTCTGGCTCAGCTGAGCCATTGGTGTTGGCTGAGGATGGATGAGCATGGGGCTTCATCCTGGAGGTCACTGCGCTTGCAGTAACATCAGAAACACTTGCACAGTTTCACCAGCTGATGAGACCTCTGAAATCAGGTTTGGGTTTCTGTTATCTCCGGCACCACCACTGCTTTTGTATTTAACAAATGAAACACAACTAAGACAGATACTAAAATGTGGGAAGCACTGACATCCCTGCTTTTGCTTAGTTTTTCCAAGGTTTTTTGCATTACAGCTGTTCCAATGCATCATCTTTGAAAGTCAGTGTACTGTCAGGTATTTAATATTTAAATTGCTGAGACTGTTGAGTGGATCCAGAGCAAGGGGAGGAAAAAAAAAAAAAAAAAGGAGAGGAGGAGGCATAGCAGACAGAATCATCTTTTTAATTAAATGGTGTTATTTTAAAAAAAATAATGGTAATGATAATTTACACTGATGAATTTTACCCCAGGTCAGGCAAGTTAGGTTCTAGGGAACTGAGTCATTGGGATGGAAAAGAAGGAGAAGGTGTTCAGGAACAATTTTCACAATGCATTTCCACTTCTTTTTCACCCGATACTCCCGATGAACCTGTTGTCAGCCTTTTTACCATGTACCTCTAAAGCTGATCAAAAGCTGGGATAAACAAACAGAAAAGCTGTAAAGCAGTAATCTATGGTTTTCCCAGCAAAGCGAGAGTAAAAAATAAATCAGCATTTTAAAAAAAAAGCCTTCTTACTGTCTACAGGAATAATTGCTCAGCAGTAGTTAAGCATCAAATCCCACATTTCCTCAGAGCAGCCTTTTCCCTTTACACCTTATCCTGAAGGTGGTACACAAATCAGATTGTTACAGGGCCCAGAAAACAAGTTACTGCAATGCCCTGAGCTCAAGGCTATCCTGTAAACCTTCACAGCTGTGCAACAGCACATCCCTGCGAGACTGCTAATGTGGGTGCTGGGGCTCAGTACCATTTCCAGCTGTCTGCATCCCACTCTGCCCTTGGTAAAGCAAGTCCTAATGTCAAGTACAGAAGGACTTATTATCTATTATGTACCTACATGGCTTTCTGTGGCTGCTAGCAAAAGCACCCACCACAGATGAAAATGAGCAACTTTCAAAGGAACTTTCCAAATAACATGACTATTTCCATAGAGTGACAGACAGAAGGGAACAAGAATAAAGCAAGGAGTGAGCACTCAGAGTGACAAAATGTAAACAGCAGATGGTTTTACATAACTGGCAAAAAAAGAGAAATGTAAAGAAAAAAAAGGCACTTCATGAAAGGGGCTAAAATGTTGTATATTAAAGTCTCAGTTTAAAAATTGATGCACTGTGGGAAACTGAATAGCTCAAAAGAAGAAAAATGTCAGGATGCAAGGTCTTTCACCTCTCCACCCTTGGCCTCTGCTGTGTGCTGGTCAGTAAATCTATATTCCTCACTGGGTTAAAACACAGGCAAAGCACACTCAAACCTGAACATCCCTCTTACTCTCTGAGCCTGAACATCCAACTCTTTTGCAGATGTTCCTAACTCAAATCCTCCCAGGAGACCGAATTGCAATAATATGATAATCAAGTTCACAAGACTCATCTTAAGAGTAATGTTCATCTAAGCAAATGATACCCCTGTTAAGGTAACTTGCAACTGTTTGCCTACATTTCCTGCCCTAGGTGTCTCACAAAACCAGAAATAGTTGTCTCTCTCTTGGAACATATTTGGGCATGTGCATAAAAGCATCTTCTAATTCTCTTCCCACCGTTTTAGCCTTTAACCAGAAACAAGCTAAGGCAGCACAGTAATAGAGGTCCACTGCTGACTGTAAAGTACCAGATTCAAAGATGTGCTTACACAAAACCCCACTCAACTCGGAGCTCAGGAGTTGAATTAGCAAAGGGATTAAAACCACAAGGTCACAGAATAAAATCTGTGATAGGATTAGAACCACAAGGTCAAGGAATAAACTTCTAGAGGAGATTAAAAGCATGAGGTCAAAGAAACAAAGAATTACTAGGGATTAAGATTGTTCCCTGGCTATTGCTATAAATGCTTGTTGCCTGAAGCACTTTCTCTTGTGCAGTTTAAAATAAAAATGCTACAAAGAAAGCAGGGAGCAAGAACATCTGAGCAGTCGCAGTAGCAATCACAAGGCAACATACTTCTCCTTACCCAAGTGGCTTCTTCACCTACCAAGATGCTAAGAACATGCATAGAAATAACAATTTTCTTTACGGATTGGCAAACAGAAATAACTTTTTCTCAGTGAACATAATGACACACTGAGTACCTGGGAGCAATTAGTGAAATCTTGAGAATGACTGAAACAATTAAACTGTCCACCAGGTGACCACAGGTAGCGCACCTTTGCCTGAACAAAAGGAAAAGGTCAGTCGCAGTCTGGCTCCTCTCTTCTGTTCCTCCACAAAGACCTTTAGCTCCAAATGTTTAGAACAAATTTAATTAGGTGAAAAAGCAGGGGGTTCATATACTGTGCTGAAATCATCACATTTTACTGTACATTTAAAATTTCAAGAGATGACAAAACAACCTTGCAGCTTATGATTTTCCTAATGACCTTGTTTCTCTGCCTAATGCTGAACCAAAGAACTTTTCAACATGCTGCAGCCTCTGTGCATCACGGGAAAAGCCAAACTTCACAGCAAAGGGACTTAGCAATTGCCCTTACTGTAACCACAAACTTATTTTTAAAAAATCATTAAGTTCTTCAAGGTCCGCATGTGATCATTTAATGTTGCATTATGAAGCACTCCCCTGGCATGTTCAGGAACTTCAAGCATTAGACATTTGAAACAAAATAGTGCATTACTTTAAAAAAACCAACGGACTCAGGCAGAAGAGATGTCCCGCATGGGCAGCTGCCACCAAGATGGTGCTGTAGTAGCACCGTATGCTGTGGTGAGGAGTCCCTCTTACAAATGGTCCCCTCAGGCAGCAGCAAGCCTCAAGTGACACAATTTCCAGAAGCTATTTTTATTTATTCCCATGAGGGTTCAGCTGATCGTCATTTTCCATATTGCATCTCAGCACACGAGGGGAAAAAAAGCAAAGATAGATCCAGCTCCTCAGTGGGTGGATAACTCAGCACAGAGCCCATCTGCTGAAGGTTGACTCTTGCCTTACCACCAATAACTAAACACCATTACAATCTGATTACATATCGCAGGTATTCCTTCTTGACCCTTTTAGACCTAGAATTTCCTGCACTGTAAATCACAATTATAATCCTTCATTTTTATGATTGGAATTTATTTATCAGAAAAATCTTGACATTACAGGAAGCTAACTGCTTAGAGGAAGCGAAACCGCAATAGCCTGTCTCCTGAATCAATTTTTGGTTTTTTTCTCACTTTCTTGATTCTTTGTGAAGCACATTTGGTCTTGGCAGGTTGAAAAATGAGTTGGTAGTAGGGAAGTACTGATGTACTCAGTCTATTATAAGCTGGTTAGCAAAAAAAAAAAAAAATGTTTTCGATTTGTAATTTTTGTTGCTATTGAAAATATGCAAATATTTGCAGGGAACTGGTTGTAAGATTTGTACAAATAAGAGGTGTTTTAGGCTTGTTGCTGCAATGCAATTCAACATGCAGGATAATATGGTGCAATGTGAATAATGACATTCAAATAAGAAAAACTTAATTGTATTTCTTACAGGTGAACATAGCATACAGGATACTAGGAAAAGTTACCCACATTAAATTGGTATTTCACAGCTTAATTTATACTGAAAAAAGAATGTTTTTAATTTTATTTGACAAGAAGTAGGTTTTGCTGGATTATGATTGTATTGATTGTGTCTTCTGAAGGTGCAACCCAGAGGACAAACCATGGGTATTCCCTCTGGAAGAGGCAAAGCACACCTCTTCATGAAGGTACTTGATGCAAGTTTCATGCCTCCACTCACTCTTTGAAATATATTTATATAACAATACAATCAAAGCCTCCCATAATTCTATAATTTTAAACTAGTCTCCAGATTAGAAACCACTCACTTCCCATGATCTAACATCACTGGTGCCAAGTCTGTACACGAGACTGATTGTGGCTACTACGAGACCTATTCTAGGAGCACAGTTTATAAACTGTAACACAGTGATGTTGCTAGTGGAGTTACACATTATCATCAAGTCCCAACTATATACAAATTATCCTGCAACCCAGAGAGCTAAATACTTTTGCAGGGAGATACATCACCTAGCCAGCACACGAACAAGCTACAAGTGACAGTGTGCAGCATTCGTGCGGAGCCACGTAAGGTTCCGCTCATCAGAACTGATTAAGTTAATGGGGTTTGGGAGCGGCATTATCCGAGTTGCTCTGCTGAATCAAAATGATATTATCAATTTTGCATTCACTCTCAAAGTACTTATTGGCTCCCTCATAAGCTGTTCTTCTCCCAAGCACACGGCAGCATCGACTGCCCCATTTCCCTGCAGGAATTAGGTTAGTGGTTATTGTGCAAAGCAGCACACTCAGCTCTCAGGCGTATTTACCATTTCTTAGGAGATTACCAAGTAACAAAGGAATACATAGGCAACGCAGGAATTTATCACCGCTTCGCATATCTCCTGAGAGAGGCCAACAGTAGCTCTTAATTTCTGTGCACGACTTGTGTGATACGGTTAAAATGAAGCTATTGATTAAGAAGGTGCTATCAGAAGACTGCACCGTGCACTTCAGGACATCTTTTCAAGAGAGGATAAAATAATGTAGGTTTTCAGCGACACCCAACTACTTCAATTTTAAAGTTTTTCAATGCTCTGAGTAATCTCTCTGGATCACTTATTTCTATTAAATGAGCCTGATCCAACTCAAACTCTTGCAACTGCAGGCTGTATTGGTATATACAGAGTAAGTGCAGTTCAGATGTGGCCAAGATGGACTCACTTTTGTTTATAGTTTAAATAATTTTATGCAAATTACACCAATGAATAGAGCCCACTGGTGATGAGGGGCTGCAAATAAACATACAGAATAGGAAAAGAAAGATTCGCCTACGATTGAAGGAATGACAAAAAGTAGAGCACTTACAAAAACAAAGCATTCAGACACACACAGCAAGTTTATACATAAATTCACACCCACCCACATGCACTCAATATCCATACAAAGAGAAACAGTCATTTTTGCTTTCTCCTCCTTCCTTTTCCATAAAAATACACTATTTCAGTTCCACAAACTTCTATGACAAAATATTTACTGGCAATGTAGAAACTCCCATGCTTCATGAGGTGATTTTATCTAAGTACAGCTGCATTGTTATTACAAAGATCTACCTGTGTTTCTGAGGAAATGTGGGATACAGATATCTACATTTAAGTTAGTTTTATAATCAGACTTTAAGAACACGGTTTCATCTCATTTTAAAGTAAAGACATCTACAACAGATTGGATGACTTGTGCCTTGAAAGTGCCCATTTCTCCCAAATGAGCCTAAAAGAAACCTAGAGGAGGTTAGGAAAGACAGTAATTTTTTTATATCATATACATCTTAAGTTAGGCAAGATGAATTCTAGCCAAGAGGACCACGCACTAAGATTAATACTCATTTATGAGAAACAATGTGCTTTTTTCAGATGACAGAGAATCCAATATTATGTCCCCCCATGATACTGTTTTTCACTAGGTAAGTATGCAGCATGAAGGCTGTTAATACAGAAGTCCCACAGCACACTGAAAAACTACAGCTTGACGTCATAAAAGAAAATCACATACCTTTAATTAAAGCAACTCCTCTTGTTGCTGAAGTATGGATGTTTTTTGAGAGTCTTCAGGGATGGACTCTCTTCTTACCTCTACCTAACCCCATCCTTACATGACATCTGTGTGTTAAGCACCTGAACCCTGAATTAGCCTACAAAACACCACTGGGACAGTACAGTAACAACAACAAGATATTTTTTCAGGTCGAGACCAAAATTAAGGTCAAGTTTTGCGCTGACAGTTGAAATTATCATCTACAACTATCACCACAATACAGCAGAAACACTCTTCCTTTTTTTTTTCTTTTTTTAATTGTTCAGTTTATTGCTATTAAGAAAAAGAGGTTTTTCATCAGGGGCATCTTAGGAACAGCAGTGTGATTTTCACCACATGGCTTCAACAGTTCTCTGCAACCTTGGGAAAACAACCAAGTTAAACAAAATTACACATTGCCTTGGTAAAGTTGTCTCTAAACTGGGGAAAAAAGAGGGAAAAAATGGCAGCTGGATGAAGGTCCCAAAATATTTTCTACTAGTTAATTCAATAAGGACCTACTGACCATGATGCCTTGAAATTCCCTCCTGCATGCTCCAAGCAGAGGATTCTGTTCCTCTCTTTCCC
>NW_010117925.1:191540-198629 GCF_000699245.1 Pterocles gutturalis
CTTTCCCTTTTTTTCCCTCTATTTTTTCAGGCCGATAAGGGAACTGACAGAATAAAACCTCCAGATATAACACTTCAATACGACTATAGTGGTCCTTTTACTTACAGAAAGCTTCCAAGACCTAAAATTAAAAAAAAAAAAAAAAAAGTGTACTTTCCATGAGGACTTTTCTACTGAAAACAAGCCCCTTGCACTGAACGACCATTCCAGTTTCACCCCAAGTTTCAACATGAACCCAGGTCCGTAGCAACACCTCAAAATCTGCATCCTTCTTCCTCCATACAGTCTAGATGAGGAAAACCACACTCGCCTGCATTTTTCCCTTGGACCACCTCTGGTTTTGCTCACACAGCCTTTTCAAGACAGTGCAGAGATCCTCTGCAGAGATGAAATCTCCAGGACCCACACAAAGCACACAGAAACGAGCTCTGCAGCCACTGGAAGGAAGAAGCAAGCTGAATCCTCCTCCTCGGAGAATGCAGCACAGCTATTTGGTCCTTCTTACAGTTCCTTAATCCTTAGAGATTTGCCAAGTGGGACACCTTGCTTTTTGAAATAAGTTTGCTGCAGTCCCCACTAAGTGCTTGATTAATGGCCAGCTGTGCATGTGCTAATTAGGAAAGGGTGGGGGTCTGCCCTTTTTGTGGGAAAAGTGTGCATCAAATTTTCCAGTGAAAAATAGGCAAGATTAAAGCAGAAGCAAACAGAATGACTGCTATGAAATGGGCCCAAAGTGTTTTTTGAATGTATTTTATATGTCTCCAATATTCTGTACTTAAAGTCTTTGACAACATAATTCTGAGAAAAAGCTTATTTATCCTGCATAAGAACACAGAGAACTAACATCCCAAAGGAAAGAAAATATGCCTGTTGCTGAGATAAATGTTTCAGATGACAGCAGAAAATCTTTCCTCTAGTAACATGAAAAAACACAGGGAACAAACCTCACTGCTCATCCCAGTCCCTTTATACAGTCAGGGTTGGAAAAGAGGAAGAAAAATTCCTGACCATAATTACTTTCAACCTTTTCTAATTTCATCATGATCCCTGCTTACCAATATTTTCATTAACTATCCCATATAACACTCAGCTATGAACTTAGTCTAATTAGATTATGGAAATGGTTTTGAATCAGGAAGGCTTAATTAGCAGCAATTATTTCACTGTGTTATGGGACGGCACGGATAATTTCATAATGAAACAACAAAAACCAGATTTTTCTTACAATTCCATATTCTATTGTGATGCACAACACAGGCTTCGCTTTCTGCCTACACAAATAGATGCTACTAACAGCCACGAAAAATAACTGAGTTGATAGGCACTCACTTTCACATCTCAGCATCGTAAGCACAGCCTGACTCAAGCCAGCTTGGCTTTCATTAAAAAAAGAAAAAAGAAAAGAAAAAAGAATAGAAATGCGACATTAGGGCTGAAGCTTCCCCCTGTTTTAATAAGAAGATGCCACATAAATCAGCTTCCAAGATACCATGTTCCATTCTCTACCTTGTCACAAAAAGTGAGCCGCAATTAGTATCAGCAAGACATGTTGTTGCATAGTTGAGCCTATGGGTCCTTTAGGTCTCTCCTCATTGTCAAAACAACACGGGTAACATTCTGGTTGCACAGAAATAAGCAGAAAAACTATGTCAGGATTTTACCCTGGCACAACATAGATGGCCTTGTTCCAATTATAGTTGAACATAACTACCTAGCTGCATGCCAGGTCAACAAAGTTGTGCCATGTCAGCAATTTTGGGAGAAAAGATCAGGAAAAAATTAATTAACATCTTCACAGAAACTGTTTCAAGAAAAACAGCCTATGGAGATGGAGTCCCTGAGGATAACAATGGGATAACAGTCAAAACATCTTAATCCAATAAATCAGATACCCAGACTACCTAAGCAGAACTTAGTTAAGCCTGTTGGTATATATTGGCTTCTAAAAAGAAGTAATAGGATCAAAACCTAAGAAATGGATTTGTCCTCATTTTGTGCCACTCTTCCAAACAAATCTTCTGCTTACAATATTAACTTTCTTGATATATTTAGCTGGGTGTCTTGAATTTGAAGGGACCAAAAAACAATGAAAGAAAATATTAGAAATATAAAGCTGATTGTGACATTTTATTTGGGGCAGGAAATGGAAGTAAGGTAATACTACGTCTCACAAATGTCTCACTCAATGTCGTTTCACCAAAATAAGGATATCTAGTTTGGAGTAAAAAAGGAAATTAAAATGTTACTTGCAGGGTGAACAGTGCATTCCCTAGCTGAGGCAGAGTTTCACCTCCCACTCTAAACTTCCTTCCCTTCATGAGACTAATTTGTTTTGGCCTGATATTTTCCAACATCAAGGTGATTTTTTTTGGTGAAACTTGAAGGAAAATTACTTCATCTGTTTTTCATTTGTTGTAACTCTACATGAAAAATATGGTCTTTTTCATTCATTTTTGGAAGTACGTGTAAGGTACCAACAGTTAGAGGCAGAAGTCTCAAATTCAGTGCAATTATTGATCACATTAGGATAAAAAATATGTCTTGCCATTCTACTGAATATTGACTCTGCCATAAATGTTTAAAAGACTGAGATATATTGGATTGTTGCATTTATGCCTACATATGCTTGTCCCATTCCTATGAGAAACAAAAGACGTGTTCTAATTTCAGCACAAATCCGTACTGTTCCCATAGTTCCAGGATCAACAGAGACGGGTACATTTACTATTGAACATACTGCTCATGGTAGGAAGAATTGCCTCCAGTCCTATTTGGTAGACTGCATCCCCCGAAGCAAAATAATACATACATTTTATCTTTTTTTTAAAAAAATCAGGATGAACTAGAAGGTTCATCTGATCTCTTCCCACAAAAGCTGTGGCTCAGACCCACATGAACTTTTGTCTATCATGAAATATCCTGACTGCAGGCTATTAGATCAGCCATAGCAATGGACAATATCCCCTATTTGCCTCTGCCTTCACCTGAGCTTTTAAACTGTAGACTGGTAAAAATTAAATGCCTCCTGCACTCTTTGAATTTAACCATTGTCTGAATCAGTTATGTAGAGTCAACTACAGAAATTCAGACAAATTCAGTGCAGTCATACTAATCTTTTTGTGACTCCTGGAACATTTTCATTTGTTTTTGTTGGCTCCCTGTAAGTTGGAACGTGGTTTGGTAGGCACTGTACAAAAACATGTGGAGTTCCTGCCCCCAACCGTTTAACATTTGAACCAATAAATCAGGCACAGGTTTGGAGAGGAAAAAAGAACCACAAAATTTATCAGATGACAAAGTTCATACAGAAAGTATCTGACGAAAAGTCAGATCTGGAAATTAAACTAAAGGTTTCACATTCCTAGATGAGAGCCTTAACCTTTAGACATCTCTACCCAAAAGCTCTTGTTCCTGTATTAAACACTACCAATTAAAAGAGACCACAACCGACTCCTTCTCCTTTTCACGTACACATTAAAACACGTTAGTCAACAACCTCCATGTGTTGCAATTCTACATGATGATGCTTTGTTGCTACAATTACAACCTGAAAGTCAATAAACTGCAAGAAAGTCTGATTTATCCTGATGCACTTACAGCAGCAACATAAAAACCATTAAAAATGTCATGTTGCTGAAGAGATGTCTGTGTTATATTGACACAATGACGTGCCTTTATCCACAGTACAAATTTGGTTAGAAATATTTGTGCAGCACGCAAAGGAAGAAAGGAATAAATATCTGGTGCAGCGATAAAGAACACAGGACTCTGTTCCCTTTGAATTTATAATCGCAAAGCGATACATTTCAGCAAACATCCTCTTTGATGCTTTCTCAGCTGGCTGAAAATGAATTATAAGGCGAGGATGCATAACTACTCTACGGTCCATTATTTCTTATTATCATGCAGATGGAGTGTGGCTATTAGAGCACCACTAAAAACTCTAATGAACTGCAGTGTTTTAGATTACTAATTCTTCAACAGCATGTTTGTATATCAATAACAGACTGTAGAAACAAAACAATCTGACTAATTAGGCTACATCAAAACTGCTCATCTCGGCTTCCTGTCCCTCCTATTCTGTGTGTTTGTGTGGGTGTTCAATACTGATGCTGTTTCCATTAAACTCCTTCCAAAGCCACAAATCACCCCTTACAATATTGCAAACTTAAAAATAGTAAGTCTTTAATGGCTTCTCTTGCTTATAGTAAGCATTTAAACAAAAACACATCCATGTTTAAACCATATGAATAATTTTCATGCTATTCTGTCTGTAATGAAGGGAGTTTAAATCTCACTCAAAAAGCTAAAGAGTATTTTACTTGGAAGACCCCCAATATTTATCATTAAATCTTCCGTTTAGCAAAGCACTTCATTAATACTCTCTGATGTTCCTGGGTTTGCTTGGTTTTGTTCAACAGGTCACACAGAAACTTGATTTAAGCTTGTGCCTTCCCAGATTGCTCACCTGTGCTTCGCTTTGTAGCAGGACCAGCTTTCAGCCCCTGCTACAACCGAAACGTAGGTGGTAGGGCTCCACACACCGTCAAACACACACAACCACACACACAGTCTTGCACACACTGAACAGACCTCTCTTCTGAAACGACCTCATGCATGGGGAAAGGGAAGGGTTGGCCAAGGACCTCCAAGAGCTGTGACAGTGCCACGGGTCTTGTAGGCATCTCATACCCTTGTTTTCCCCTTTTATCCTCCTTCACTTCATTTACCTTCAGACAAGGAGAACAGGTTACAACCTTCTTCTTGCATGACCAATCTTCACCCACATTTAATCAGTTCAGACTTACATCTTCCGCTCCTTTCAATATTTTCTGATACACCACTAATACCAATGGATTTTTTCTAAAGTTCTTTCTTACCTCATTGACTTGCCTTTCTATTTTTTTCTTTCAAGCACTAGAAAGATTGTGTTTGATTAACTAGATAGCTACATTTCTTTTAGGTAAGGTGGACTATCAATTTGGGCAGGAAACATCTGCATTAATGAGGCACAGTAGTAACCTTTATGCCTCAATTTCCTATTCAAAAATAATGGAGCTGAAGCATCCATCAGATTTTGTGCTTTAAAATGTTTCTGGTAAAGGAGGAAGAAGAAGGGCAAACGAAGCTTGTCCTTTCATACAATGGAATGGTAGCTTGTTCCTCTGTTTTTACCAAACAGGTGATCATTCAAACATATGTAAAAAGATAATTTCCTTACAAGGGATGTCACTGAAATGCATGGTGAGGTTTTACAATACGCCTACATGAATTTTAGGCATGAGTCCTAGCAACCTTCCAGTGGGACTTACCCTCCTAATTCCCTCTTGACTATATTTGGAAGCTCCACCCATAAACCTTAAACGTCAGAAGTGTTCGTTTCATTATTATGGCTTGTGGCCAGAAAAACACTTAAAGGTAAGCTCGCATTAAGCAACAATGAGGTCAGTGGGACTGTTCGAGTGCTTAAAACACACCACATGTTTAAGGTCCCAGTTCAGGAAGGACCAAAGGACCTGAACAAATGCCTTTAAAAATATATATAAGAATTCACCACACTTAACTCTGCCCTCCTAGCCTTTAACCGAACATCATTCGATCACATGAGAGGTAAGAGAGATGAGACTTAAAAGACGCAACACCCCATCCAAAGACAGATAATGCTTGCCTGAGTGACAACTGATGATGCTTTCAGGATATTCAACCTAGTCGATACATTGTAAGAACTGCAATTTTTCCCTATCTGTTAACATTACTGTTGGCATGTGCGCACACAAACTCAAATTTTGAAGGGACACAGATACGACTGCTACCTCCAGTGTTCCAGCTTCAGGAAAGATTCCATTTAAGGGGATTCTGCCTCAAAACTGACCGTCTTCCACTGAGGAAAAGCTGACACAGAACTCATTGTGATGTATTCAATTCAGCCTCCAAGCCATCTCGAACTGTCACATCACCAGGTAGAAATCAACAGCAGATATTTATAACCCCTTTTCCATCAACTTCATCCTATTTCAATTCTAATTCTGCTTTACAATAGAGGTTTGAAATATGGTTTAATTTTCATTACATACTTTAGAAGAAACTAAATATTCTGTTCTACTAGAAAATCCTTCATGTTGTTATGCAATACAAAGGCAGACAAAATAAAAGTCTATTAATCTTTCAACTTAAAAAAAAATATATTTTTCTACCTACTGACCTTCTTCCTTTTACCTGCCTGCTTAGTTTCCCATAGAAAATGAGATAAATTGTTGAAAGTGAGAAAATTGTCCCAAAAATCTCTCTTTTCTCTTTTTTCTCAAACTTTAAGGAAGATTCTACTTCCGTCCTTTTGCTGTTCTTCCAGTGGGTAATACTAAAACATGTGGAAATTTTTAAAAAAACATATTTTAAAGGAATAAAGACAGGAAAAAGGAGGAGGAAAATAAAATTTCCAAGATAAAATCAATATTTTATCTTTCTTTACTGTCTTTATTTTTTTAATGAAAAACTCCTGATGAAAACATTGTGTCATGAACATTTAAGCTGAGAACTATATTTCAGTAACAAAAACTTTTATAGCCAAAAAAAAGTGAAACTCCTCTACTGAAATTAATTTCCCTCTGTTTCCTGCGCATGGACTTGATTCAGACCCACAGTGAGAACAGGTTCTTCTTCCATAAAAATCTGAATCAAGATCCATCAGGTCCACACAATGCCTTCCAAATATGTTAGAGAATACGAATTGATACCTTGCAGCCCTTGTACCACCTAGAGAAGGCGAGCTTTGCTGGCTTTGCCTTGCTTAAAACATAACAGAGACTTTTAGCTGTACTTTATTTTCCCTGCAACATCAGAGACATGTAGGGTTGGGAAGAACCTCAAGGGATTGCCTGGTCCAATTGGCATACTGAGGCAGGGGCAAGGATACCTGGAGAAAGCCTGGCAGACAGTCATCAATGAAGTGGAGTCTAACGGCTTTGCCCATGGTCTGAATCCACCCACAGCTGAAAAGTTTTGGTGGACTGATGTTGGAAACGTGGTTCATTTCCTCCTAACTGACCTGATTGTCCTTCAGAAAACACAGAGGAACAAGTTTCTTTCCAT
>NW_010117925.1:198642-205207 GCF_000699245.1 Pterocles gutturalis
ATGGTAGAAGTCAATCTTCATGTTCCCCTTCAGTTTCCATCAGCTTAAACCAAAGTCTGTTCCCTCCAGCTGCTCCCCTGAGATCCCGTCTTGTAACAGATTTTTATTGATCTCCTATCTCCCCTGCTGGTCTACAGCTTTCTTAAAGCCCTGTATAAAAATAAAAAAATAAAATGTCTCACCAGCCCTAATCCCATCAGAATAAATGCCTTCTTCAGCTTGCCCATGCCATTGTTCCTGATACTTTCCATAGTGAGATTTACACGTTTTAGCCCACTGTTGTGTTACATTCAGTCTGCAGTTGCCTATCACTTTCACCCTCCCTCTTCCTCCACGATCCTCTCCAGACCCACAGCAGCAGAGCCAGTTACTCCCTATACTGCATTTATGCATTTGATTTGCCTCTTTACACATGGTGCATTGCACTTGCCTTTATTGACACTCACCTTGCTGATTTCAGGCTGCCTTTCGAATTACCATTATGGATTCTAATGCTGTCATCTAAACTGCTTGCAACCCTGCCCGTGACTCTCCCAACGGACTCTCTCTGTTCCGTCACTCAACTCTGCTAATGAAGGTCTTGAATAAAATCACATGCAGGACAAAGACTTACCCAGCAATTCCCTCCAGGTTTGACAGTGAAGCCCTTGATTACTTTTTGAGAGATTTTTCAATCAGTTCTTGCGGACTTTGTTATGACTGGGTTGAAATAATCTTCCACTTGTTTGCTATGAGAACACTATGTAGAAAAGTGTCATAAACCTTTTAAAAAGTTCAGACACATCACATCTACTAAATTCCCCTTATTCATTAGGCAGTTATCTTGTCAAAGAAAGAAATCAGATTAATTTGCCATGAACTCATCTTGACAAATCCACGCTGGCTGCTGGCCAGTGGAAGAAAACTCATTTTAATAATTCATGACCAAAATATTCCTACAGAAGCAACTGGATTTTTTTGACTGAGCACTGTCCGGGACGCACAGCAGGTACCCAGGGGAGAGATGCCATTTTGGGTGCTATCCTGTCCTTCCTCCAAACTGAAGGGAAAGCAGCAAAGCACTTTAAGGAGGAACCTCCAGTCATAATCCCACGTACATGTACACTTCCACAGGGGAAAATTTTTCCTGATTCTACCAAGGTTCTTGCAGAAAACGTTGAATGAAGACAAGAGACTTGCAGCCTCTGTCCTCAGTGCTTCCAATATTTTCAAGAGGAACGTGACATTGTACTATTTCAGACCTACAGAAATGAACTGAGGAGAAACCAAGAGCTAGTATCTGTCATCTTTAATCCAACTACTTGATATCTTAGTACCACCCAACACGTTACAATACCACAGGCAGCAGTGCAATAAAGAAACTTCCCAGAGATTTGGGCTTTTTATTTCTTTTACAAAAACAACACAAAACCCCCAACTCTATCAGCCCCTTCGGATGTGCAACGATGTCACACAGTCTTTCAGTTCTGAAATACAACCTAACAAAATTTAGGCTAGGAAATCTCTTGATTGGCCTGAAAAAATAACCTCTTAAGGTTTGATTCACTGGTATGATTCAATTTTCCTACAATGGGACAGCTCCTAAAACAACTTGACTCTTCACTTGACTGCACATCCTGAAGCCTCTACATACACTCTGGTTGATAAACCACAGCACTTGTCGGCAAGTAAAGCTAGGCCAATATTAAGGAGATTTAACAGAAAATACCCATTTTACCCACTAAAAAGCAATGCCCACTGAGCACAGCTCCAGTGAAATCAGGCAGGATCTACCCGGGTAACTGGCCTGACTTACTTGGATCATTCTCCTTTTTGAATGCCAGCCGCACACAGACATCATCTCAGGAGTATACAAAATTGAGCCCTGCAGATTTCCCAGGATCTCTGTGCAGACACAGGCCTAGATCACTTGGTTGGCTTTCTGAAACTTCAGAACAGAAAAACAGGAACAATCTCCCTAGCCCCTTCTATCCAAGTGGTATAATACCTTGGGGGTTGTCTTTTATCTAAGATTTGTTTACCCCTCTAGCACAATATGCTACAAAGCTGTGCTGTGTTGTGAGCTAGCTGGATATATTTGCTGATCTAGTTGGATTAATTAAAATTTTTTGCTTCCTGAGAGATAGAGATGTTATGAGTAATCCAAGACAACCTGATAAGCCCTCTGGGACTATCTCAGGTGGTTCCTGGCACTGTGTGTGAAAGAGAGCACTATATAAAGGTCGATTTTCCACATTTATGTATCATTTATTTAATAGCAATTTTCAGTTGTTTTAAATAACTTAGCTCAATAGCATGAAATAACATTTCTTTCTTCATTCTTACCTCTCCCACTCACTGCCCCATCTCTCTTGATACCATAAATTCATTTAAACATATCAAGCCAATGATAATAAAAGTACAGCTTATATAAACACATACTAGCTATAACCTTGCAAAAAAAAAAAAAAAATCCCATAAAGCTTCCCAGGGAGCCTTTTTACAGTTTTAAAAGCTCTTTATATAAAGAAACATGTTTTTGCTATAAACTAGAATTTTAATATCTAAAAATCCACTGCCACATCAGAGTTAAAGCAAAAACAAAGCACATACGCACCCCATGGTCCTTCTACCAATTACCCTTGTTGTACCCACCCCATCTCTCTTGGACTGAAGTTTCATGAAAAAGTGGATAACAAGAGTAACTTGTTTTTTACTGTAGGTTACTGATCCATTTATACTCTAAGCCTTTTCCGTGCAGCTGCTCAGAGAATATTAAGATCGCCAAGTTTTGCTGCTGTACTGAGATCAATACCCTGCCTGGAAACACTTCATCTGCTCCAGCTGTGAGACATAACCAAGACTGCTAATAATTAAAAGATATCACTGGAAAATCTTGATATCCTTGCTTTGTAGAGCTGATAGCACTTGGACTATGGTTCAGCAGTCCAAAAATGTCAAAATGCTTTTTCAATGGCACTCAAAAAGGGGTCATTTCCACTTGAAAGGCAACTTCATGTAACTTTCTGTGTCACTTCCTTCTGTTTGCACTGATGGGTAAACAGGACTGAGCAGTTTTACTCTCTCCTGATTTAGATGTTAAAGAATTTATCACCTTTCTCACTGGCTCATCTGAAATACTAAACTAATAAATTTATCCTCCATTTCTCTTACAGCTTGTATCACTGACTTAGTTGCACGGAAATCTTTACCCCTAGTCTTCCAGGTGTTCTGCTGCCTTTTGAGAACCTTTCTTCAAGCTCTGAAATATCTCACTACAAAGACAAGGGTAGGAGTGATGCACAGCTTTACTTCTGGTATTTCATCCAGCGGGATATTGGTGACAAGGCCAAATGCCAACCTGCCCAGGACAAGACAGCTAGAAATACACCCAAATCAGCCATTCTAGGAAAATCTTTGGCACCTTGTCCCAATGTTTAAAACCACTCGGTGTCAACCAGATCTTTACTGCCAGGCAGTCCCCACATCAACACCTCTTCCTCCATTAGTCCTACATCTCTTAGAAGTCCAATTAGAAACTACTGATCTCCTCCAGACAATCTCCATCACCCCTAAATAAAATGTTCTGTCTTTGAGACATAGTTACTAATGCACAGTCGAGTTTGCAGCCTTTCCAAGTGGATGCATGCTTATGCAGAGGAGCAGGAGGGAAGCAGTTGCACATAAAAGAGCTCCTAGTTTGAAAGCATCCTTGTGCCCTCCTCTCAGCAGTCTTGATCAGGGCAGTTTAGCCAAACTTTGCAGCAGATTCACATTGTACAATGTATGAGACCATGAAGAAGTGAGAAACTGCTTCATCCCTCCTTCACTGGGCCAAATTCTGTAGGATATTCAAAACTTTCCTAAGTTCATCCTGGCAATAATGAGCAAGTGATCCATCCTGGGGGTGCAGGCTCTCCAGCCACTTCACACCAATTGCCGAGGAAGCATCCCATACCCCACCTGCCAAACGCAGTTTGGGGGTTATGTCTGTATATAGCTGAAGTAATAAAGAGCTCACTAGTGGAGCCATGCTCTTCAAAGAGACATGTTTCTCCCCACTGGCCCACATTTTAACAAACTGTAAGGAGCAGCACAAAAATAGGCACAAGTCCTGTACCACTGAAGAGCTCAAACCCTTCTGTGTCTCCCGGACGGGTGGTGCAGAGCCGTGACTCTCCCATATCCCACATCTCTGCAGGAAAAGAAACTGCTTTTACACAGGACTGAATCTTGCAGGACACCATTAGAGCAGAGCTGGATTTCAACACTACCTAAACATTCAAGCCTATGAATTCCTACAGATGCAAAGCCTCCTCACATTACTAGCTGTTGCTGTGAAAAACATGGTTTAATCTGCGTTACTGGCAATTATTTTTGCTAGAAGGTGCTATCTTGCGCATACATTTTCCACACGATCAAAAAATAAATCCTATGGACTCTTGGTATTGCTTGTCTGGAAGTCTGCCAGACAAGCGCTTTCCTACAATTATACACTGTCGTGTCAGCGCGTGGGCTCAGCCACTGCTCAACAAATTTACTAGATAAACCTCCATGATCCAAACAAACAGCACTCAAGTGGCTAACTACCATATATTGGCAGGGAACTGATGAATGTTACTTGAACAATGGAAGAACCCACTTGAATAATGAATTAGGTTTTGGCATATCGACGGACAGATGACTGACAGTCCGTGGCAGTCCATGGCACAACTCCAAAAGAAGAGCTGCGCAGCAGCAAGGGGGGTGCCCTGACCAACCAGCAGCCTTTCAGCATCGTTTGCCCAATACGGGAGGTTTCAGAACCAGAGGTGGCTCAGATGAGGTCATCTCACCTGATTTCAGTAGGAAACAGCATGTCCTATTCTCTCTGTTTAGTAGAATTAAAAGCATAGCAGAGTATCAAGAGGAAGCTACCCACGCTCTCCTTCATCAGCTCGCCCCTGAACAATAACAACTTGGGGTCAAAGTGACAGCAATCACATCTGTTTTCTTTTCCAACCTGCAAATCATCCTGAGTATTTTTAAGATGAAAACAAGAAGTCAGTATTTCAAACCATGAAATTAGAAACTGAATTTTGGAAAGACCTCTCTAGAAATTGCTCCAGTAGCTGGCAAAAATGACCAATTTTCCAGAGAACGTATCCTGTACAATCACCACAACAAATTCTTCTGCTCATACACAAAAACAATTTGCATTAACAAGCCTGTCTTCACCATAATTTAAAACCGGTCACTGAAAAACAATATCTCCCTCACAACCACCTCCTCATTAAATCTGGAAGTAAACAGAAGCCAAAGCAAGCTATGTATATGAGATATAAGTATCTCCCTAAAGCAAGAACAACAAAGCACCCTTTCTCAGCTCTTCTGGAGACGGATGACTAAGAGATTCCTCTAGGACTCGGAAATCCTGAGAAATGGTGAACTATTCAACGTTCACTGACACTCCTGCCTTCAATATCTTGTTCTGACCTTCCACTGCAGGAGGGATCATCCAGTAGAATATACTGGATTTCTGTTATTGCTTTGATGAAGTACACACCGGGTTGGGCCTATTCAGCTGAACAAATAAACTCATGTAAATGCCATATTTATGGGGCTAGACTTGACTCTGCAATCTCCTCAATGTCATTCAGAGTGATTTCACTGTTGCACATGGACAGGGGCAAACCGATTGTCCTGGATGTGCTGAGTTGCAAGATAGTAATGGTGTACAAACCAAAAGTATAATTTTTGCTTCTTTCTTAACACATTCCCTTTTGTGAAAGGCACAAACCCCGCCAGTTTTACATCTACATCCATGGTTGTGCTGCAGAAGCCTAAAACCTGCCTGTGGACTGAGCTGGAGCAAGATGCAGCAGCAGAGACTGAGTTTCTTGCTAGAGGCTGTGAGCTGACAGAAGATAATGGGAGGTTTACAAGAAAGGTCCTTCCTGAATGATAAACAATTCCTGGTTCGTTCAAAGGATCTGACAGACCTACCTATTCATTCTGTTCTGGGCAGAGAGGGGACGCAATGACCTATATCGACACAAAAGGAGCTATAAAAGTCAGACTCTCAATGCATATTCAGCAACTCTAAGCAGTAAATGCAGAATAGGTATTTAAACAATAACCCTCATTAAAACCTTGCTCCCTTGTCACAGGATGCTTTATGTTTGCTATCTTTAGCTTTTCAAGTGTCAAGAAGCAACAGAAAAAAAATATTGCTGAACAGCACTGGACACCAAGAAAAAGCAAGTGAGGCAAAAAGAAATCTGAAGTGAGCTCCACAAGATGAGGTTAAGTTATTCAAAGCTCTCTTTCCTGCAAGACAGTGATGTATTTCAGTCTAAATATCCCACCCGATCCTGTCCTCAGTGAACAAACCAAGTGACAAACTGCCAATCAAACTGAAAAGCATCCCCACTCATCTGGGCTTCCCCCGCCACTGTGCCGCACCAAGCAGGGCTTTATCAGCAGCTACAGAATCTTAATTTGGCTATTTTTAACAAGTATACCATTTTGCAATCCTGCTCACCAGAAGGATTTGCAAATCTCTCCAAGTACTCCTCCCAGGTCCTGATAACTTTGCCAGCAGGAA
>NW_010117925.1:205238-246299 GCF_000699245.1 Pterocles gutturalis
GGCTTGCAGAACAAGCCGCTGCAAGCTGCCAACCCAGTGAAGATTTTCTTTCATATCTGCAGTTTGCACGAGAAGGCAGCTGGGACTGTGATGAATTACTATCTCTGATACCAGTGCTAAGTTTAAGACATTTATTTAGCACAGCCTGTTAGAAAAGACGCTGCCAATATCCATTATTGGTATTAACAAACTTTTTCAGGAAAACTAACAAAGGTATTTCACAGTCTGTCTCTGCTTAGAACAGTTTTTTATTGATTGAACTGTAATTGAATTTTGCTGAATGTTTATCTCAAAACACTTTCAAAAGAAAAACTGAAACATCTTGTTTTGAAAACAACTCCAATGAATGATTTGTAGTTCTTAGTTACACCTTTTCTTGGGGCCAAATCCTTTTCCCAAGCTCACTGGCCACTTTCATTGCCCGAGAAATTGCATTTCCGATCGGCTATTTGTGGTGCCCTCCTGTCCCCTTTTGGTGTTCAGACTATCATGTTTTCAGCAGCTGGCACTGCAAAGCATGTTTATACAATCCTGCAGATCTGCTCCCTTTGCAGAGATATTGCAAGCATACAGCCCATGACCCGTATCTATCTGGAAGTTGGCATATTTTCTAAGCAGTATTCAACCAACCAAGCAACTCCTTTGGATTTCAGAAGCAGTCATCACACTTATGTGCATAAATTGAAAATCTTCACATCTTCATTGACATGTTGTCAAAAGATTCAACTATTTGGATCATAACCAAGCATTTTTACAGTTGCAAATAATCTAAAAAAAAAAAAAAAAAAGGTTTATTCTGCCTGTAGCCTTCCAGCATGCCACAGTACTCTTCAACCCACCCACAAGAGAAGCCACCTTTATTTTGATAGCATTATTTTTATGCAATAAGCAACTTAACTGTCCTTTAGCCGTGCTTCTTGACTTTGAGATTCTACTTTTGCCTTTGCCCAAAATCCTGTAATCCCACTCACAGTTTTCTAACAACTAAATTTACAGGTCCCATTCATACATTTGACATGTACATTCAATTATTTTGTAGGTAACACTTATGAAAACTACTAAAATCAGCCAGTCACACATACACAGGTTGTTGTAAATGTCAGCTTTGATACTGCTGTGTGTATTCCCCATCTTTAACATGTGCTTCAGAGATGAAAAAACAAGAATACAATCCACCTTGAACCAATGCAAAGCAGATTACAAGCTCCATTTCCTTTTCACTTACTGAGGCCATGTATCCATTTTGTTGTTGTTATTGTTATTATTATTATTCATTCTGGTTTTATGGCTCTCCACCCACCCTAAATCTTTTATCACAGCTGGTTAGTTCCTTCTGTGGGACCCTCCTCTGCAGGGCAGCAGAAGTCTCCACAAAAAAACAAAGGACATAAATATTACAATATTTAAAATGTTCTGTATCCACTTTATTCTCCAAATCCCCAGCCTTCTGTAAATACCACAAAGTATTTTCAACAAGTGGCTAATCGGCACCTATAGGTTTTATATGGCCTAGCTGCAAGAGCTCATTAATGCTCTACCTTGGGGAATTGTTTTTATGGACTTTGAAATGCTTTGAAAACAGCAACCTCTCTTTTTAAAAAGCATTTTAAAAAATCTCCAGACAAATGTCTTTAATCTTCCACAGATCTAGAAAGACTGTAGCAAGAAAACTTACTTTTTATAGTTCAGTATTTCTCTGAGATGATCTCAAAGTGTTAGCTAAGATAATTATCAGAGAGATCATGCAGCTCTTCTTTTCAAAAGGTTTTGTTTGCTCTCTTGTTACATAATTGCTTAGTGTTTATATGGAGCGCAGGAAATAGAAAGCATCAGAGAAATACCAAGAATTATTTATTTAACAGAAAAATAATTCTCCCAAATGATATTAACATTTTCAGCAGTCTTTACTACATTTTGAAGATTTCTGTTAACCTGGAGAGCTGCTCAGCGATCTAACCTTGGCAGCACATGAAATGAGAAATGTGCCTTACCACTATTGTTTTTAGACTATTTCAATGGAGCTGCAAAAGAGCAGGAAGCAGAGAAGAGGCGCAGTATAATGTCTTACGATTTCCTTCACACCTAGCTTTGCTGGCGACAAAGGCCACCCCATTCAGGAGATAAAATCAGGACTACTTGTAAGTCAAATCAGTGCCATAAAGTACACAGTCGCTTTATGAAATCACTAAACGTTTTGAGAATTGGCTAAAACCACTTCAAACATCTCAAAGCCTGTGCAAGTTTATATGCAAAAATCAAGACTACCGGAATTGGAATATTTTTAACCAAATTCCACCCAAGACCTTTCAAACACGATCAAAGCCATCTATAAAGCATAAAGAAGAGGCCCTGAACTCAATATAAAGTTGACATCGGGCACACTTATGTACATACTACATTTAGTCTTGCAAACCATCTATAAGCTACAGCAACTACAGAATTTCAGTTCCTACTTTCAATAATTCCAAGTCCATTCCATGATTATTCACAGGTACTTCAGATTTTTTAGGATGTCAAGAAAGCTTACAGCAAGTGTGCCATGCAACCATCATATTAGCTATACAACTACCTTTTGTTTAAACACAATAAAATCAAATTCTACTTACAGCCAACCATCATCATGGCCACCGAAAAAATCTTCTCTCCATCAGTGGTTGGTGCTATGTTTCCAAATCCTATCGTTGTAAGGCTTGTCATGGTAAAGTAGAGAGAGGATATGTACAAGGAGTCTTTACTGGGTCCTCCTTCCCACTGCCCTGAGCCAGTGGTGTTGTATCGATATGGTGTCCCGATACTCAGTGCCAACTGGTAGAGCCAGCTGTCTCTTTTAATTGTATTAGTGACTTCATCTATAACTTCGTAGTCCCCAATGCTGTACCATATGCAGGCTAGCCAGTGGGCCACCAGTCCAAATACACACACCAACAGTACCAGTACAGCAGCACCATATTCCAGATAATGGTCCAACTTCCTGGCAACTCGACCGAGTCGTAGAAGACGCACCACTTTTAGGGAACTGAAGAGGCTACTGATCCCCTAGAAAATAATAAAAATCATTATTTCACATGAAACATCCTGCTGGTTAACACAGAAGGCTGTACAGCGACTCCTGCATCTGCTTTAAATCTTTCTATATAATTTTTTCATGCCCCAAATGACAGAATACATGATCGAGCCCTCCTCCCCCTCCAGTACTTTTGTCCTCATCAGGGTAAATCCAGTTTGGTGCTCATTAGGTGCGTAAGTTACTCCATTCAAGCTCAGTCTTCCCAAGTAACAGAAGAGTTCTGTGGAATCCAAAGTGAGAAATGGCATGTTTATTACAAAAAGGAGCGATTTCCAACCCAAACCATTCTACGATTCTATGAAGCCACAGATGAAACTACACCATCCAAGTGGAGTTTCCTCAAAGCTTTTCAGAGAACAGTATTCCATTAAATACAAGCAGAGGATTGCTATTTGGTCAAAATGGGGGTCCACCTACTTCAACAACATTCAGCATTAACACATGCTCAAGAGAAACATCAGAAAGTAATTGTGACGGGTAACTACAGAGAAATCTGCCTAGTGTTCCTCTCATCCACCAGAGAGCAGCTGGGTAGCTTCCTCTAGTCCGACAGTCTCCACCTCATATCATCCTTCACCGCAGCTAATACAACTCTCAATATTTTGTCATTTATCGCTGACTGAACATGGAACTAACAACTGTGGTCACACCACCCTTCTGAGTGAGGGTAACAAAGACCACAAGGCATTGGCAAGAAAACCACATGCATATAGGGCTAATTTCCTTTCTGATCAACAGACATTGTGGATACTTTCCTAAAGCATGTATTTGTGCAGTATTTTTATCCATGCAAGATAAATGAAGTATAAAAAAAATGAAAGTATAAATATTTAGGGAACAGAAGTGCAGGGACCATCAAAAAGTTAATAGAAACATCTGATAGGGAAGAAGAAATGTATGTTCTCACTGCATAAATGATTTGCAATGTATTTTAAGAGTTTATAGATGCAGAAAGAGAAGAAAAACATGTTCCTGATCTATTGCAATACCATGATATACCTAACTTGTGCATTAAATTAATTAGTGACTCAAAATATAAGGTCTGTTAAGGAAGGTTTCTAATATAAAACATTCAGAAGCTGATGACTTTTAATTTCAAGTAGAAATTAAGACATAGAAAGCAATGAGGCAAACATTCTAGTTACTGTGCCAAGATTAAATTGCCCTCTTCTATGCATCATTATCAAATCAGTCTAGTCAAAACACTGACTAATTATATTATCAAACAGTAAAAGACTGGAGTTTCTGGAGTTTTCCATACCAGAAAAACATTAATCTCTTTTGCACCTCTGTTTCTTTTCACAAGTAACGTTTGAAGGGTAACATACATCTGATATTTCCAGACGTAATCTGTTCAACAAAGTTCTTGTATGCTTTTCAAATCCTTTTGGAATTTGTTTCAGATCCCCAAATCCTTAATAAATTAAAGTTCTATATTTGCATTCAGGCTCTCATGATGACTAATACCACGGAGGGAAGTGGAATTTTACCATTTTGATTTCTGTATTTTGCATTTACTCGAGACACAGATCTAATTTATCATTATTATTTCCATCTAAAGGTATAGCTACTTATTTGCTTTGGGATATATGTCTGTGAGGCACTCTGAACAGCCAACTTGTTCAATAAACTGGGAAGTCCCTTACAATGTTCATTACACAATGGACTGGGGCCAATGGACTACTGAATGAGGGTCACACTCCACAGAAACAGTATCTATATTAAAAAAAGAAAACTACTGAATAGTTTAGTAATGTATTTCATGAAATTAACCTGCAGTGTGTTTCAGTGAATTACTCCTGATTCTGAAAGATTACAACTCGCTGTGAAATCAGAGGGAGAAAACAGCAGAGTGGGTTTTTTTAATGGGATCAGGTCCTATTGCACTGGTCAAGGAGATACACATTATTTCTATTTTACTTAAAGAGTCACTGTTCATTACCAAGATGAAGGCTAGGGAAGGAGTTAAGAGACCTGGAATCTAAACTTGGGAGTCCCCTTTTTGCACCCAGTAATTTCAGTTCATCCCAGTGGCAAGCTTACACTGCACTTTCTACTGCACAAAACCAAAACGAGAGTCAGCCCTTGATGAGGAGAGTTTACAGTCTGACACTCCATCCATATTACATCTTCTCTAAGTTATGTGGACAGTTGTACAATATAAAAATACAGCATTTATTTCCAAGCCTGGGAGAAAGTTCGTGCTGTGATTATCTTTTTTCCTGAGCACAGATAACAATCACATCTCTGATGTATAAAACAAAGAGAAATCTTTCATTTTAACTGACATTGAACTGTATTCTTTCCAAAGAATAATTCATTTAAGTAACTTTTGCTGTAAGTCTTAAAGCCAGTTCTGTCTGACCCACTACTTTAAAGGCCAAAAAATGAAAGATATATTTATTGAGCATTCACATTTCATGTCTAATCTTGCAAAATATAAATACAATATTGGAAGCTTTAAAAGCCTATTCCATAAAGCACTACCTAGGAAAGAGCAATTAAGCACAGACTAAATTAATATGTGATGCATCGCATTGTTTAATTACTGTGTTGGGTCAAGCTGGTACCTTTATACTTAAAAAATCAACCAACAATAAATGCACAATTGTTAATACACAAAGCTCTGCCTAAGATTCAGCAATGATCTCTTTTGTGGAAATTATGTGAAAGAGTAACTGCCTTGAATTAAGTATGGGCTATGAAGGAATTCAGTGTTCTAAACACTCAAAAGCTGGCTGCCTTTAATTTTGTTAAAAAACTGTATTTATGCTCCATAAGGAGTATTTTTGAAATCTTTCTATTAAAGGATGAGCATCCGCTCTCACTGAAGTAACCTAAGCACTCAAGAAACAGAGAGGCAATTAGAAACCCTGAATGGAGTATGTAATCCCATTTGGCACTAGAATCGTGTAACGAATGCACGTTTTTGATAATGAAGATCCAGCCTTCTGAGAGGAACAATTGTCACTCTATTGCCATATTTATTCAATTGGACCAAGTGCCTGTAATATCTGGTGGTCTGTCTTCTCTGTCTGAGAATATCTCATTATGTTATGAACCATCTAATCCTGCCCCTTGAGGTTTTGACTCGTGTATTTGATCACGTCTTAATCAGATGAGAACATTCAGCTTGCTCATCTTCAACCACCTCGGCTGTATAAATCTTTTAACTGAAAAACCACCTACTCCAGAATTGAATTTTGTGTGTCAAATTTGGAACCAAATTCCTGTCTGATGCACATCAACGACTGAAGTGTTACAAGTGTGAGTCACAGGAGACTTTCTCAGCGACTTCTAAGGCCGTTGGATCAGGAGAGGACACAAGCAGCAGCTCCGAAGCAGCCCTTTTTGTACCACCACTTCTACTTAACAGAGAGCTGAAAGCCACCACAAAGGATGTAGACAATGTCAGATTTATCCAGAAAGGCATTTTTAAGAAATGGATCTTCCATTTTGGAATTAAATTAGCAGTTCATTATTAAACAAAGCCCAAGTTTATTGATACAGGTGCCTCGCAAAGTCCGTGTTCTCAAATTCTCTTGATACGCTAAGGAAGGAAATTCAGTTTGACAGTGGAGGCACAAGTGATGACAGCACTCAGTCTGCAATGCAGAGGGACCACTCCTTCCTATTAAAATTACCTGAATCGTTCCATTTCAGATCCTATATGTCACCACATTGTCAAACTTCCAGGATGAAAGAAGTGTCTAAGCTTTGTCGGCATCCAGCTAAACTTTTCTGACCATAAGGCTGAGAAAGATGTTTCCTACAGTCACGATACATGCCGTTGGAACAGACCTCTGCACCTCGAGCAAGAGCAGGGAGAGAAGTTTTCTTTCACTTAAGGAATCCCCAATAAGCCAGGCAATAGTATGTTCTCCTAAACTAGGAGAGTGGAGTTTGTTCTGCACTAAAGCAACAGAATAACAGAACTGCATCTTTGTAAAAGACGTAAAAGATTTAATAAGCTGGTTATTTGCTAATCTAATAAATCTTTTCTGCAGTAGGAAATTATTGCATAAATGTTTAAAAAAGTAAAATAAAAACAGCCATTAGTTCCTACCATCTAAGTATACTAAAATCTGTTTAAACCTCAATATTAAATGCCAGTATGCTGAAATGGTAAATTGGTGCATAATTTTTTTTTTCTATTAGAGAAAAATGTGTTTTTAACTCTAGGCACTTTTTCAATTAGATTCCACTCCATGATTTTTTATTTATTTGTTGCTAGCTGTGGGCACATATACAACAGCAACAAATGAAATGAAACACGCATTTTAAATGTGTTCTAAAACCGAAATCCTCCTGGGTCTGAAAATGGGGGATCGGTACTTTATCATTTAACAAAAAACACTGCCTCAGAAAAGGTCAGAGGAAAAAAAAAGGAAGAGCTTTTCACTATGTTTTGATGTTCAGCACATTGTGGTTTGAAGAGTTTATGGAGTGGCCAAGAAGCAGAGCTTGAACCTTTCTATGAAATGCTGTAGGGCACGTTGCCACTGCAGTCAAAGGTGTGACTGCAGCATATACAGACCTTCGTAAGCTAAATTTAAGCCAATACGCGTAGCATTGCTAGATGCAAGCAATTGCAGCAACCTGCACTCAGTAAAACTAGCCACTAAAGTGATCAAATCCTCTGAGGAGTGTGCAGCCTTGCCTGAGCTCTTTATCTCCATCCAAGAGCAAAATGGTTTCATGTAAATTGAGCTCGAGCACACCTGCTGAAGCCACGGGCACACCGTGACTGAGCACGAACCACCCTCCTGGGGTGGGAATTCATCTCACTCAACGCTGCAACCTGACGGCCAAGCATCCAGTCTATGTGAACTGTCCAGCTTTCCTCCCTGGTGAGTGAAGAGAGAGGCATGTCAGAAGACTGATTCACCCAATCCATCTCAGCCTGGGATGGCATGAATCACCTCCTGGAGCTGTCTCTCTCCCCTCCCACTGAATACAAAGAAGCTGAAGCCTATCACTTACACCGCTTACGGGAAGAGAAATTAAACCCATCCTTAGAAATCTGGATATCCCAGATCTGGGCAGCATCCAAACCTATATTATGTTATTACAGAGATAGATCTTAAGGAGCGCTGCCTCACAATGTGAGACTTATCTTTCTCAATATGAGCTTGGAGAATAAATGCTATTAATAACAGTAGGCTGAGATTTTCTGCAGATGCAATAGCATGCTTATTTCTTCATTGAATAGCCAATTACTCCACAGAAAGTCATGCTACACTACATTTGGTTCTGACAGGATTTTACAGAAGTCCCCATCAGCTTGAAGAAGGAATTGACTAAGTTCATAAAAAAATGAACCATCACAAAGTAAACTGGACTGGGGTTCTTGATCTCAAAAAGGCAAGAGATGGTAAATTATAAAGGATGGTAAATTGAACCACAGACAGTAATAAGTGGAGACAACTGGACTGTCAGAGATAGGAGACACCTGGAATGTCCTTACGTCAAAAGCTACAAAATATCCAAAGCCTGTATCGCAAAGAAGATAAAAACTTGTAAAGCCGGGCATCAGTTATAAATGCGTAATCGCCCAAAGGAAGAAAAAAGGAACACAGAACTGACAATATATAAGAAATAAAAAAATAGATCAACAGAAAGCTACACCTTAGAGGGTAAAAACAACAGGGATAAAGTGAGAATTGCCAAATGTCAGGTTGAACTTTTCCTTGTAAAGAACATTAAAACAAATACCCAAAGACTCTTCCTATTCATAGATGAAAAAAACAACAGAAGTGATCAAGCTGCAATGAAGCAAAAGTAATCCAGACTTGGGCTAAAAATTAAATTAGCCCTTATCTTTAGTTTTCAAAGATGATGTTTTTCAGAAAAGCTAACACATCAAGAAGGATGCAACAGATACATTACCTGAACAAATAAAAAAGAGTAATTAGAAACATTGAGATAAATCAAAATGCGATCAGTGCAGCACTAGGTTTGCTAAGCTTAGGTTGGCTGGGATCTAGCCAAGTTTTCCTTACAGCATTCTCTGATAACGCAACCCATTTTCTAACTAAAAGAAATGCACTATTTCAGTAACACAGGGGGCGAAATTATTAGGAAGCACAGAGAAAACAGGGACCACAACTGGGGGTGTAAGGTGACTGAGGAACTTGTGAAAACAATGGCAAAATGGGAACCATTGAAAGGAAGTCTAGCAGGGGTGATTACGTTGTTTGCTTAGTGAAGTAAATAGAAATATTATGTGGTCACAAAATCTGCTGATGATCTTTGGAACACACTGTCAGTGCAAAGAAGGTGGGAATAAAGCAAAATGTGATAAAGCTTAACATTACAGAGGCTCAAGGTACCCATTACAGGGCAAATTAACAAAAATTTCTACAACTACAAAGAGCTTTAGCTGAAGATTAGTGAGAAAAACAGAAATATTTGGGTATATGGGTTAATCCCCCAGTGACTCGGAGCAATCAGTGGGTTGCACTCACAGAAGAGGTTAATCCAGTTCCAGGACGGATCAGATGAGTGTCAAGCGGAAAAGCCAAACCCCAATTACAAAGCAAAGATGAATTCTCTGCCTGGAGTAATACATACAGATCTGCCCTAAAGAGATGCATTCAGACTTATCTCTGTGCAGAGAGAGGCAGCTGGAATAGGCAAGAAAATTTTCATAACGTTTTTTAAATGAGGTTTCTAGTCAAGATGTGTTTGCCTAGATTAAGGAAAGGAAAATAGGCGTGTTTATGGCGGGGGGGGGGGTCTGTTCTTTCTAAGCATGTAGAGGAAATAAACATGAGGGAAGGAAAAGAAATATTTAACCAAGAAGACTGGCACAGGGACAAATGTGAAGGCTGCAAATTAAGACAGATTTGCAGACACCATGAGTTAAGGTGGATTTTGAGCAGTTTATGGGAAGGGTGACACGATGAACCTGCCCCCACCAAAGCCAATGACTCAGTGACTCAAAAGCTCCTTGTGAGTTTTACCCCTATTATTTTTTTTCTGCTTTATTTTTATCCTTTGAAAAGTTGAAGTGAGGCAAACACGGTCTCAAGGGGAGGAAGCATCCTATATCAGCCTAAACTAAATCGTGGAAGGCTCTGCATCTGAGCTAGTCACACTAGCAGGTCATTACAGTCAATGGTGAGAAATAGGTATTTCATGGCAGGGTGACTCCTCAGATCTATTTTGGAGATGCATCTTAAAGCATGAGGAGCCATACTCTGCACATGCCTGTATCTCTTTGTGGACTATACCTATACAGTCCAAATACTTTACTTAAAGAACCATGGCAAAACTTTCATTACCTTTCCCTCACCAGAAGTAATTATACACAAAAAATTTCACCCAAATGAATCGCACAGCTGCTTCTCCAAAGTCAAGGTATAGCTCAGCATTTTGTATTGAAACAGGTTTTTTTTTGTAAATGAAGACATTTTTGTAAACCTTGGGCAACATTCCTGGGGCAGTTGTTACACGATGGTATACAATTAAAAAAAACCAAAATGCCTACAGATTTTGGGAACAACTGAAAGGGTGAGTCTTGCCAACAGGAGCGGGTGGCCCTGCAGGCACATATCCAGAAGGTACTACTCTGTGCAGTGCAGGATGAGTATCCAGGAGGATGAATAGGCTGTTTGAAATTTAACCAGCAAATCATTCTCAAAAGAAATTTTTGAGCTTAGCTACTTAAATGGAGCTAAGCTCTAAAATCCCTAGTTAGCTCCTTAATGCTTCTACTGGAGTTAATGTTAAAATAAATCTTCCAACATATCTCAGAAACCCTTCTTTTCAGGTAAACAATTAACATAATAAAGTTGCATAGTTACAAATCAAAATGCTGGAATGAGAAAAAGAAAAAAGCAACATTTCTAATTTATCACCACTTTAAGAACTGAATGTAGGGTTGCATTCAATTACGTAAATCCACATGGGAGTAAGGGGCTTTGCGTCTGCACAACCTATCTAGATCCTGGGTCCAGATACAAGCAGAGCCCAGTTAATACTTCACCCTGCACCACTGGTAGCAATGGGAGCAGGGACTGCAGTGAGCACAAAATTGAGTCTTTACAGGAAAATGAAAGCAAATAGGTTTTCTCATGCAGTCTCAGAAAGCACCTCTAAATTTAGTGTTTGAGTTTTATCTTTTTTTTTTTCCAGGAGGATGGGGGAGATTTTTTTCTCCCCCCCTTCCCTCCCCCCATTGTCCATAAGCTATAACATTATAAACAAACTTTTACTGAATTGTTTATGGCACAACTATACTTCAAACAGGGCATAACTGAGGTTATAAAAAGGACAATTTCAAAATATTTATTTTCAATTCAAGTTAAGGGGGATGTGGCATCCTGCACTACTTATTTGTCAGTTCATTAGTGTGCCCAAACAGGGAAAAAAAAGAGGCTGGTATCATAAAATCTGATAATTTTCAGTTACTTAGGGAAGGTGGACGGAGGATGAAATGGGAGGGAGAGAAAGGTGTGTCGCAGTGGTTGGGACAGCTTCTGAGCAAGATACTGAGCTTAGCTGACAGTAACAAACTACAAATTTCCTATGCCAATATAGGAATAAAAAGAGAAGAAATACTTGGAGAGAGTAACCTGAGCTGCAATGTTTCTGGAAGGTGCTTCTGGAACTACACATATCCCTGATGCCAAGGGGTAGATGCAACACCAGCCCAGTCTTAAACTAAATACTCACACCAAGTTACAAGGTTGTCTCTCTAGTAAACCTTTCCTAATTCCGATACTACCCATGCAGTTAGTTTCTCCAAGGCTGTACCTTGGCTCCATTTTGTGCAGAGCAATTGCCTGTCCCTAAGCCTGCGACTCTTTTCCTCCCACTGACGGCTGTGTACAGCAACCTCAGTAACGTGGATCTGCACTGCTCCCATCAGCATTATTTCAGTGAGTATCGGACCGGATTATTCTATTTGCCTCACCTCCTTTGTAAGCCTTCCTCTCCTTTGCAAGCGAAGGGATCACGCAGGACTCAAAGCTGCCCTGGAAAGTACTCCACACACCATTTGCCCCAATCGGACCCTCAATCACTTAATACAGCTCTGACTAAAGATTGGATTTAAATGGCTTGTACCCAACATCTGCTTCTCAGTAACATATACAACACATTTAAAAAAAAAAAAAAAAAAAAAAAAAAAGGGGAAAAAAAGACCCCTGAGACATATAATTAAAGTTTAGCATGTCATAATCCACGTCAGGGCAGTGCAGCACGAGGCTACCAGGTCACATCCATCTCATGGGACAACCCTGCCTGTCCTCCCACCACCCCCTTCATCGACTCCACTTCAGACCCTTCCTTTCACAAGTTGCCCCACACATCAAGATGACATTCGTGTGTTTCCACAGCAGAACCTGCAGAAATATCCCAGACTTTGTACAGCATTAAAAAAGCGGGTAATTAAACAGTGGCAGAAGCTGAATAAAACCTTGGCTTGAATAAAAGCTAAAGAGACACAGTGCAATTCCACATCTAAGTGCAACAGGGGTGATATGGTGAATAAGCAACAGAGATTAATATGGTTGACCAGATGTAATATATGCCTAAGGTGGATACATTTATATTTGGATACCATAACCAAGCTATTCTATTATTATATTGCAGTTTTTCTGCACACTACAGCAGGATGACAGTATTCTTCATATTTAATTGCCTTCTGACTGCATAACAAAGGGGAATAGGCCAGGTCCCAGGCTTAGTGCATCTGTCATTATGTTGCTAGGAGTTTTCGTCATAGTTTAACACTTGGCTGCAGCAGGGATTTAGTTCTGGGAATTATTTTCTCCATGTCAGCCACCTAGATTTAAGCAAGGTAGCTAGCAATAGACTTTATTTCAGAGCCAAAGCCACATTCTTGAAACACACTGATTTATCTTCACCTTGCTTATGCTGCTCAGACTGGGATCCATAAACCCTTCTTCAAATATCTCCCGAAAAGCGAATGCTTGCAGTAAAGCACTGCAGATGTGAATATGGCTAAACCAATTGTATCAGCTTTTATTTGCTTTCGATTTACAGACATTCCTATTATAGTTGCTATTAATTGCAGTGATGCAAATAAGTTTCTGTCACCGCTGAAATAGATCGATAATAGTAATTAAAAGAAGATTACAATTACAAGGATTCTATGCCTTAATATGTCCTGCACAGATCACTAAATTTTAAAGGCCACTGGGTCATGTAGTTTTAAATTATTAAACCATAGACATAGACCTTCAGAGTTTTAGCTCATTTAAATTTGTCTGCTTTCACTTTCAGCCACTGGCTCATGAAAACTAATTTTTGCAGAAAGGATGGTCTTTCATACAACTCGTTTGAAAACCATCTATTTGGATATCTGTATGTACTGTCCTGACATCTGGTCCACAGTATGTGCCATGTCGCTTCAGGTCTGTGTTTCTGGCAGAGATGAGATCAAGCTTCTAGGTTTTGTTTCATTACAAGCTCAGAAATCAATGAATCTCAGTGAAAATTCCAAGGGGGGGGGAAGAGCACCCAATATTCTTCCAAATAGAAAAGGGGGCTTTTTCAGCTGTACTTAATTTGTGGAAGCATTTTCCATTTGGCCAAAAGCTTGTCTATCCACCTAGTTTTCAGAATATTTATTCTATATACTAACTTAGAGAAGCTCAAATGCAGCCCTCAGCAGCACTGTACCAGCCTGCCTGTACCCGAGTGGGTATCTGAGGTCCTTCCATCTCCAGGTACTCTCCCAATGACATGGCTCCACGTGGGGACAAGAGCCAAGCACCTGCACAGTATCCTGGTTTCCCTGGGATGTAAATCCACCCATTTGGTCCCAAAGGGAGCTGTAGCACAGTTTGATCGTATGTGAACAGGCAATGGAATCGGTGTCCTCAGGCACACTATAAACCCGTCTGCTGACAATTTCAGCACAGTGTGACTCTGGTAATTGTGACTTGTATAGAATCGATGGCTACCCACGCTATAAATAACCTTTTGGTAGCCCACACTGACAGAGGTTGGATATTTATCTCTCTCTAGTAGGCTGAACACATATAAAGGCTAAGCCTCAAGGAAACATAATTTGCTAGCTTCAAAAGGAGGTAGTCATGATTTTGGAAATATAAGTGACTGTGCACACACCAATGGAAGTAATTATTAAATACAGCTAAGTGCTCAGTGAAAAAAAAATAGAATCTCTTCAAGTGACATGTAACTCCAAGACAAAATCCAACTTCCCGTTGCTACATACTTCACAGCCTAACAACAACAGGAACTTCATGTGACCAACAAACACCATACTCCCCATTACTCTGAATTTTTTTCTTTTTTTTTGTTTTTTATTTAGAAGAGGAGACAGGCAGAAATGCACTAAAACTGGACTAAAAGTGAAGTTTCAGAGAACTCTTTAACTTTAAAAAAAAAAATCAGCCTAGTTTCAGAGACTCTGAGAACACACTCTCTATTCTGGTTCATACCTTGAAAACTGCCTGGAGTCCTCAGTATGTTTTATAGTGTCCCTTCTCACATTGCTATATATGAAAGATTTTTTGTATGGCTTTGGTTTAGCCAGAATTTATTTCAGTGCAAGTAATGATTCCCAATTACAAAAGATGCCATGCATTTTTCTGATTTCTAGGATTATCATCCTACCAATTTTCTTAAATAAAGTATGTATTCCACTAAGGATTCCACTTTCCTCTCTTTTAGCCCACTTTTCTCCAGCCTATTTTACCTTGTTTTCCTACCTTTTCAGTGCCACTTAGCCACTTAATTCCTCATCCATCACATCAACTTAGATCACTCCATGCTGTGCAAGGTATCTCTCCCTCTCATTATCTTACCTTTCCTCTTGTCACACATCCAAATCCCCCTGAGCAGACTAACAGCCTGGCTCTGTAACTCCAGACATGGAAACCTACACCTCTAATTCTGCCTCAAATCATCTTAATCCTCCCCAGTTCTCAGTTTGTGTGTCATAATCCTTTTCATCCTATCTTTCTACATACTTTCCACATCCACTCAGCAACAAAACAACGTTGATTTGCAGTCATGTTTGCCTCAGGTGGGAATTTCACAAGACTCTAGCCTGTCTGCGATGGAAAGGACACTGTTCCTGCTCTGGCCAAGACTGACTGCATTTGAAGAACTCCAACCCTCAGTGAGAAAACTCACATTTCCCTTTTTCACACTCCTTTTATCAGTCTTTCGATTTATCTCCTTAATTCTGACATTATGAGATAATGTTGAAGTACATAAGGCATCTTACACAATGACGCAACAGCTTCTGCATGAGAACATTCAAGAACCCATGTGACATATGTAGTATACATCTACAATGGAGAGACACAAACCCACACTTCCTTCTGTATCCTTCTTAATGCATGAGAGACCTGCCCATAGGGAGCAAAAGAAATTGCCTGCAGTGGTGTTTCCCCGCTACTTACCTAGTCCCTTAACAACTAACAAAAGTGTATTTGATACTTCATGTGGGGGAAAAAAAGGAGGGCTTGGAGGTGGGACACACAAGGGGAATAAATTCAGAAAGTCATCTTTCACTCAGCTGGCTTTTAGGGCTATTCACTCTGATTTGGGTCCATTCTTCACCACCACACCAAGAGCTCAAATTGCACCAGGACTTGTCCTCAACGTCTTTATCACTAAGCTCTGATTTTCTGTTAACTTCTAAAATGCCACAATCACCAACTTTATTGCTAAAGACAAATGTCCTAATCCAACACCTGGGGTATCTCATAAAGAGCTAAAACCTACCAGAATCAAGAGCTAAAATAACTCTTGTCTCTTCTACTTGCCTTAAGGAGGACACACTCATCTTCTACTGAGAAATACTCTTACTTTAATGAATCAATTTACTTATTCTTTATTTATGAAGAGTATTTGAGCCCACTGCTGCTAGTGGGCCAATAAGTTAAATCCCAGTTAAAAGAAATGTTAAAAGCCTAATGAAGATAAAGAGCATTAATATCTACAACCACCCAGAACACACCAACCAGCTCAAAAGTCTTAAATGTCACAAATGAAGACATATCACCAAAAGTTTTTAAAAAAAAAAGCCCTTCCCTGGAAGACAGAGAAAAGGGTGAATGTAGACCCAAGGAGGAGAGACTGACTGTTTACATACCTGGTTTCAAAACCACTTCAATTCTTTTCAGGGAAAATGGAGTTGGAGGGGTTTGAAATCAAGTACATACGCATTTATACTCCAACGTCTGCTGGAGGCTTCAGGCCCATAAAATACCATTTCATGAGAAAGAAATGTTACTATTGGTTCTCATATTAAAAAGAGTTCATATTCCATTTGTTTGAAGGTAAATGATAGCAGCTCTATGATCACTGGAGCTCATGATACCTTGTTGTTTTTATTGCTTATGGGTTAAAGTTTGCCACTTTAAGTGTGCCTTAATTATAATGCCCTATGCCAATGACTCTTCTCACTGTAACAAATATTGCAGATGGTTTATTTCCCATATATATGTTACAAAAAGAAGTTAAGCTCATAATTTAAATCCGTACTGCTTGGGCATAGATATTTTCTGTTTGTTCAACATATTAAAGCTCAAAAATGTGGACATAAAACTGCATTTTTTGTAAAAATCAGATTCCTCTTAGTCTGAAGTTGGTTATTTTAAGAAGTTGTATTATATTTACAACCTTGATAATACCACCTCCTTACACAGCTTGACTGTACAACCTGCTTCCAGACGGGCAGCCCTCATATGATCTTGAATTTAAGCTGCAAGTATTATCACTTCTGTCATATTTGCTATAAATAAAATGGAATACTGTCAAAAGATGGTACTCAGCACAGATACAAGGATGGAATTTCAAAGGAGCTCTACAAAATCTGCACCAAAGTCTGCATTAAAAAAAAAAAAAAAAGTAGATTTTATATAGTGAGGATATATAACTGCAGAATTTGAGAATTAAAAAAAACCAAAACCCACACAACACAAAAAACCCACTCAACGGTGTTCTAAGAAAAAACTGTTAAAATGTTTAAAAACGAGCAGAGGTTTTTTTCATCTGCTTATTGCCCTAAAGATAAAAGGCTTAGAGAAAAATTAAAACAAGTCCTGATGCCATTATAGTTGCATTTTAATAATGAATTTTCTCTACACTGACTTGTGCATGCATTATTTGTCGTAGTTATTGCTTGTTTTCTCTATTATCTTAGGCTGCAAGCTCAATTTAATAAATGTTAATACATTTAGCAGTTAAAAAGCTTTAATTCAGCGTCTGTTTAAGACAGTTCTAAATTCCAGCAGTAGCTCAAGAACTGTTTAAAAAAAAATAGAGATAAATCTCCTTCTCAATCAGACATTTAAAAAGACATCACAAAAAAAAGAGAAAATAACAGAATGGTTCAAACAGTAATCCTAGGGCAGGATTTTTAAAATGCTCATTCGGAGGCAATCTCTATTTTCATGTAAGCCAGTGGCAAATTCTCCACCAGCTTCAGCCAGAGCAGATACAGAGTTTTGATTATTTACGTCAAACCGTATCACTCTGCCCTGCAACGCATTAGGACTGCTTAAAGGCAATCAGTGGGTCTGAGCTGAACGGGGAGCCTGTGGCAGGCGGACATCCCAACTGGTCCAGCCCATTTTGATATGGATGTGCAATAATGCTTTTGGATGACAAGACAGTGATTCTAAAACCCAAATCCGTTAACACGGACATCCACACATGGTATTGAAATCACAGACCCCTCTTCTCCAACATGGGAATGCTGCATAGGTAAAGCCCAGCCGCTTAAGGCCATCCCTGTGTATCTGCATAGAGCTTCAGTTGCCTCTTATTGCTGCCAGATGCCTGGGAGTGTGCTTCTAAATTAGTTCTTAATTCAAACAATCCTTCTGAGGCAGACTCCAATCACTTACCTCATCCACATTCTCAAAGGCATTGATTATGTCGTACGGTAAACAGGACAGAAGATCAATCACAAACCACGTTTTCAGGTAGTTCATCCTTATGAGTTTGGGATCAGATATAACCTCTCCACCCGGGCCAACAAAGGTCGTGTGAAAGTTCAAAACAATGTCAACCAGAAAAATAACGTCCACGACACTGTCCAGCACGAGCCAGGCAATATTGTTCTGTTTTGTCTTGAAGGAGACGTTATATGGAACCATAATTGCTGTGTAGAAGGTTAGAATTAAGATGACCCAGTCCCAAGTGGTCTTAAAAGCACAATAATGTAGTATAATGTGTGGTGGAGTCTTTGGAGCTTCTTGTTTGTACTGAGGAAGAATATCAGATCCCAGCTGCAGAACCTGTTGAAGACAGAAAAGCAAATGTTACTGTTTTCAATTAATATGATCCAATAAGGGGTCTTGTGGATTTCTGTAAGAAGCAGCACAAAAACGGGACTGTGTTCACTGGACATTGCAAGTCAACCTGCAGTTTCTAAATTATCTGATTTATTAAGAATGTGTGGAGGCAATTATCACTTGATGAATGCGAGCACCACAGCATCTAAGGATATTCTTGTAAAAAGGGAGGTCTTTGCAGATGGACTGAGGGGAAACCATGCCAATAGCAAGGCCAGAAAGGTTTCATAAAACAGGTTGTGGGTATTGACACATCAGCTTGTGCTCTGCAGTTATGAACATGAGTATTCATTCATATTTGGAAGTGTTATGAGACTAATCCTTTGTATCTGATCCCTTTTTTAAACCACGGTTTATCCAGAACAAAACCCTATCAAAGGTAAAGCAGATTTCAGCCTTGCTGACTGACCTCCTTCTAAAATGAAGCATTGCGTGCACAATTTCTGCCCTAGCACCCTGGCAATATCATGCTTCCTTCTCATTTTCTTCAAAAAGTTGTTGCTCTTACAAGTTCAATATCACTAGTGGGTTGCCTTTTATATGTTGTAATTACTTTTCTTTTTTGCATGTGACTATGATCTCCTGCATGCACACTTTTGTAAAATGTGGAGCTGGAAACACTGCAAGGGAACGAAGCCAAATTCACTTAAGACATTCCTCCCAGCTTATCTAATTACCTCTTATCTCAGTCCAACACAAGAAACAAAAACACAAAGGAATGCACAACATGGCAATACATTGTGCTGGCAACTGAAAGATGCATGTGTATTTTGGAACTAATAACACCTTTTACATTTAGGGATTTCAAGTCTGTTCAGGATAAAATAGATAATCCCAGCAACTTTAAAACTCATTTCAGCCCTACACCTGTCCCCAACTGGGGCTGATGCAGCATATTTGTGGGGACAGCTAGATTGCAAATAGCAGTCCCATATGTGTAAAAACAATCAAACATGGGATGCTTCCTCAATGAAGAGGAGCGAATGGCTCTGAATAAATGGCACAACAACTAAGAATATGAACTCAAGTATCACAGAGACGGATTCCCCATTAATTCTTTGCAGTCTTATTTTTAAGATGAGAAAGCTGTTACTGAGATCAGACAGCAAAAGTCTGGCTCTGCTGAAAATCTGTTCTTCAGAAATCACCAAGGGACAACAACAACAGCCTCTCTTGCTCTGTGTTGGAGGATGTGGCTTTCCAGCATGTCTCATCTGGCCCAATGTCAGGCTGTAACCTGATGGGATGCCAACCTGCTCCTGCCTACCTGTTCCCACCCTCCCTAAGGTCAGATTGAGCAATCACAACCTGTAAGGAAAGTCAGTTAAACTGATACGATGAAAAACTAACTTGCTGTTACATTAGTCAGCCATTTGTTTTCTGCAGAGTCAGTTGAATTGCACTGATTTATCCTGTGGCCAGAAAACCACCAGACCCGCTACGCAGGCAGCAGTGAGAGTGCAGCAGAGACCTCCAGGAGACCATGCCTGCTCCTCTGCCAGCAGCCTCGTATCACACCAGCTTCAGAGTAACACAAAGCCACGTGTGGAGCTCCAGCCGAACAGCAACACACCCCAAGCAGTGTGGTCCCAATGACACTCACCAGAGACCCTCACAGATACCAAACCCCTGGTGAAACCCATAAAAGTATCAACCTCCAAGTGTCCCTTCCTCAGTGACGAGGACAAGACTGACTAACGGCACTCCTATAACCACCCAACGGGCAAGGCTCAGCTGGCCACCGTAGCACACTGAACTCACTGATGGATCCATGCATCCTTCCCTGGAACAAAAGCCATTATTGATACAGTAATTTATTTTTTTTTTCCACAGCAGCCTTTGTGCAAATCCATGAAACTTCTTACAATGCCAGAATTGTCCCCTGCGTGTAACACACCATTTTGGGACTGGGACTTCTTTCCTTGGTTTCTCCAGACCTATTTGTTCCCTGCCTTGTTCACTGGTGCAGGAGCTGGAAACAGCCACACTGTAGCTGGAATAATAAGCTACTTTGGGCTCGAGCTGAATGAGATCAACATATGCTTGATAGTTCCCTATGCCTCTGGTGGTAGAGTGCTTAGGAACTCCCATGATACTGTAAAAGTATAATTATCATTCTTAACATAATATCATGCTGAGTTTGACATAGTGAGTGGGTGGCAAGTGGCTGTGGAGACCACTGAACTATAATGATTATTTCTTTCATGCTGCATGAATTTTTAATTTTAAACTACTAAGGAATACACAATAATGTGTTCATCAGCTGCATTCATCACAGACTCTCTGAATTATTCTTGTATACAACTTATGAAAACGGCTGATAACAGTTAAGCCTGGTAAAGGTGGGCAGCACGTTCTGCGAGGGATGAGCTGTGATGATAACACTCCTCCTCAGGCACAGATGGATGGAAAGTGGGGCCTGTACGGTGATGGCATACCTCCACTCAGTCTGCATTCCTGACAGAGCTTTGCCTGCAAAGCATGTTGCAGCTCCAAACGACTTTAAGAAAGAACTGTGCACACTCTCCAAGCAGCCTGTTCCTGAGCATGACGTTCTCCCTTACCTGAGCCCTTCCTACTGCCTGATCTAAGGCTTCCTTGCTGTGACTTAATGCCATTACTTTTTGTCTAGCTATAGTGGTTCTGGTGAACAATTTCCTTACTCATTCTATGCAACTGCTTCAGACTTATTTGAATATTGTTACCATATCTTCTCCAGTCTTCCCTTCTCTAGACTAAACCAATAATGAATATAACCGGATTTACAGAACACTGAAATGTCATGAATTAGAAAAGCAAGGCAAGAGAGCAACTCAACAGTTATCAAAGCTATTGGTATGGGATCATTCAAGGGAAAACATCACACTGCCAGCACCTCAGAACTGTGGGTTTCCATTTTAATTTGAATTTTTATTAGCAAAGTCCACTAAAATCAGAAAGGGAACAAAAAAAAAAAAAACACAAAAAACAACACACCACATTTAAAGCTGCTGCCAGTTCTTAGCATTGAAACCAAGACAAGCTCTCTGGCACAAGGTGGCTAGGGCTGTTGTTTTCAGTAGCCCATATATTTTCACCACATATTTTTGACCCGTGTATTTTTCATTACCAACGGACATGAAGATGAAAGCACTACCCCTGTTTCATCAGTTAACCTGAAGGCATTCACTTGTTGCACCATCTGCACTGTTAAGGAGATGTTTGCAACCTGCCAAAGAGTTCATTTCATCAGTTCCGAAGGAGAAAAATGATGAGCAAAACACTGCAGGAAGGACTTTGCAAGAAAGTCAAGATTAAGGTATGTATGTAGTCAGTACAGTGTGCCTGGGACCCAGACAGGGATACATCCAAAGAGGAGTACCTAGTTTTTCAAACAATCCCATTTCCCCAGGAGAGTAAGTGACTATCCACAGGGATCAAGAACATCAAACCCGGTTCCACGTCGCTGTGAGACAGCACGTAGAGGAGCACACTGTGCACCCTGAGTTACGAAACAACCAGCAAACCGAGGTCTGCATGCACAGAAACAGGGCCAGGTAAGTAAAAGTGACCTCTGGAGACTGTTTTTCTCCTCCCATCTCTTCCTGCCTTTCAAAGGGAGAAGGCTGGTGTCTGTCCCACTTGCCTCGGCTAAGCGGGAGTGCTTGTGCACCACCTCAGCCTTGTTCATGGGCGTCAGCTGCTGCAGCACGCTCCGGCTGTTCGTCAGGGCCCGCGTCAGCCGAGCAAACTTGGTCCAACCTGGGCAGGAAAGAAAGAAATCATGTCAGAAGTACCAAAACCTCATTCATTGCTAGTAAATCTCCTTTGTGTTCACTCATATTAAGTCTCAGGCTTGAACAGTTTCTCTAAATTGCTGCACAGAACAGCTCCAGGCTTAAAGACTTAGCAAAAGAGGAAAAATACCGCTGCTTCAAGGCACACGAGTAAATCTAAGTAAAATCAAAATGCTCTGGCTTGCTCTTTCTCCTGCCTTTTCCAGACATTGTGTTAGAGGGATCACATTGTGCTTTCAGCCTTCTGGGGAGTTACTCTGCTGCTGAAATCTAATTCTAAGCCACTGCAGTTAATGCAAAGGCTTCCCAAGTCTGCAAATCCTGCCGAAGTAAAATCTTCCCCAGCTACAGAAAGGCTTCTGCTGATTAAGGGCCACTGGAGCAGCCCCAAAAGTCTGATCCTTAAGTCTTTACTGTTTCTTGCCCCAAGTAAACTTTAGGGACAAAACTTAAAAAAAAAAAAAAAAAAAAAATCAGCAAAATTCAGGGCTGCATCAACAGCAATGCTTCAGATGACAAAAAAAAAAAAAAAGAAAAAATAAGAATTTAAAGACAGATTAAGCACTAGATTTTAAATGGCATTAAGAAATAAATTTAGCTGTTAAACTGATGATAAACAGCTGCCTTAATGGTAGCTTGAGACCCACACACTGGGCTGCCCCTGGGGAATATTTTCCACAGGGTTCAGAAAGGAGCACTCAGAGTTTGCGACTGACAGCAGCTCTGACCCAGGAACCTGCCATCAAGTCATTCCAAAAAATGCCCAAACGTGACAGCTGGTGTGGATGCGTCAATGGATGAGGTATATCGGCAGTAGCAAACAAAACACCAGGGGTTTAAGCAGTGTGGCACCTCAGTGTTAAGCAGGAAAATTGAAAATTCAAATATCTGCAGGAAGGAAATGCCTCCCCCAGAGTACTGAAGGAGATGCTCAACATTCAGTTTAGCCATAACCTGCTTTTACTACACAGGTGTGTATAAAATATAAAACAAGTTATGGACAGGAAACAGCTTCAGGAGAAGGTTTTACTTTTATTTAACTTGAATGCTGAGTAGCTGAAAATTGGGGGAAATGTCACACCTGAGAAAGGAAAACCACCATTTCTATGTTAGCTAGGTTTGTTTTTAAATACCTGTTGTCTGATAGGAGTCAGGGACTTGGAAAGTTAAGGGAAGCCCTGGGGTAGATAAAATGAAGAGCAGAGAACAGACAAGACAATAAAACCTTAAGGAAAAAATAATTTACAGTTTGGTTTTGCAACTTACCACATACGCATCACATTCACGCAAATGTAAATCTGTTGTTCATCATTTAGCAATCAGAACACATCTAAATATCACGATACACCACCAGCACTGCACAAAGCATTTGTCTGGCTATTTATATATAACCTCAGAAATGCACATAAAAAATGCATTGTGAAAAGGTAAAAAATAGAATTATTTTATTAACTTTTCAAATCTAAATGTGAACTTTAGATATGCTTCTCGAGCTTACAGAGATATTCAATTAGGAACATGCACTTTCTGTATTAAACAAGGTCATAAGAGACTATAACAATCCGAGTATGAACTATTAATTTCTAGAAAAATTCTTGTGGTTTCTTCTTCCTAATTGTCTATAAAACTGTGGCAAGGAGACAGCTTTAAGACAAAAGTCAGAATTGTTCTTTATCTTTCTTAGCCAGTGATTTCAAGGAGCAAGTGAGCATGGCAACAGTGTCCTGACAGCTCTGCCCCAACACTTCTCATAATTGCTGGAGGCCACGGTGCATCCAGCCAATTGCTTTTGGCATGCTGCAACCACGCTGCAAGAACCAGAGAAAAAGAGCAGTTCTCCTCTGGGAAGCAGTCACACACCTCCAGACCCTGGGCAGGTACCTAACACACACCTGCACACACGCAGCATCCTCTTCTCCCAGACAGACACTTCCCTGGGGTCCATGGGGGCCCTGCCTGAGCAGGGGACTGGACAAGGTCACCTCCAGAGGTCCCTTCCAACCTCAACCATTCTGTGATTCTGTGACCTTTCTGATGGCTGATGGTTATTTATTTTCTGAGGTTTAGGGCACTGATCTGTACAGGGATAAGATGAGGATTTGGAGAAGAGTCAGGGGCTGGGAATGACAGAAGATGGCTTCATACACTCTCTAGCAATTATTTCCTATGGTGCTTCCCGGGTTGAGAGATCCTACTCATCAAAATATGGAGTTGAAAAATGCCTCTCCTCTTATAAAAGCAAAACTGGTAAGAACCCCGTGTCATTGTCTTAGGTAAGAAAAACATGTGTTCTGCATTAACTGCAAACACAAAAAGCTGGGGATGTTGGGGAAGATGTACCACAAGGAACCGGAGGAATAAAACACCAAAAACCAGCAATCTTTTAGCTGTTAAAATAAAAAGAAAGGAAGAACTATGACTTTTTCAAATACTCCTTTTCCACCTTGGTGAGATCATCAATGTCATGTGAAAGAAAGAAGCCACACATCTTAGGGTTACCACTCTGGTCAGGACAAGCCATTTCATAGTGTCCTTTCTCCACCAAGACCAAAGCTTTGCTTTCTGCTAGAGGAGAGCTTTTGCAAAAACCCTTTCAGCCTCATTTAGGGGCTTCACATTTTCACATTTCTTTCAGCTCGTGAAGCCCATGATTCTGGACGTTGGAAGTACAGAATACTCTACCATGACTTTTTTTTTCCAATTCAGCACAATTCCAGCATTATTCTACCTGCTCCAACCTATCCATCTGCAATAGTGTGAAAAAGTACCACATTCTTTTGTTTCCTATTTACAACCCAAGAGGATTAAAAACATAGCAACAGCAAGATGCTGGGGTATGAGTGGGAAGGTGAAAATGTATACAGGCTGCCTCATGTCTGAAATAATCTGTACAGGGTACATTTCTCTGTTTCTTGACCTTGTTGTAGACTAGATAATTTCAGAATTATATATAAAACCAATGTGTATGTTTAAATAGATCGAGGCAAAATTTGCATAGCTGCCTACTGCTGTCAATGTTTCTTCAAACGATTCGTTCCTTTCTTTTCCTCTATAGACAGATAATTGAAAAGAATGATAATTTTATCCCATGTATTAGTGACCACGTGTCCTTACAGATATTTTCCACCTACAAGGAGTAAAGGAGCAGCACAAACAGCAGGTGCAAGAGGGAAAAAAAAAAAAAAAAACACTCCGGAGAAAAAGCAACACTTCTGATGCTCTTTTCAGCTCAACTGGATTGTGTCTTTCTTTCACACCACCACTTGAAAAATAATACCCTAAATTTGCACCATTGTTCTCAAATTCTTAGGAACAAAAGCAACATAATCAGATCACTCACCAGATCAGGCCAGCAGCTGCTTCTCCCTACAAGAGGTTAAACTGGGTATTTCAGAGGAAGATGTTAACTACCCCAAATGGAAAATTCTGGAATAACATACACATAAAATTATTGTTTCCCTGGTTCTCTTTAATTATTTTCTGATTCATGGACAAAACCAGAAGAATTTGTACCCCTGCATTAAAAAACCCCTCATGATCTGTATTCATTCTCTTGATCCAAAACAAACATCTACTACTAAACAGGAGCCTAGCAAAATATTTCCCTGTTCCTATCCATTACTCAAATAAAAATTCCTGCATTCTCAATAAATTGAAGAGGCAGGTTTAACAACTCCATACAGTTACAAAAATAGCACATGAAGAAGGCACACATGCTGACAGACGTGAACTAAACGAGTCTCTGCCTTGGCCCAGCTGCAATGCTGTCCTTCCAAGCATGCAACTTTCTTCTTCCTCCATGCATTTTAGTCACAATTAAATATTTTACATCCACAAAATATTCTCCACATCTCTTTCTGTAATTAGGAATGTCAATTTGACAGCTCTCTAACTGCGAGGCTAACTGAGCTGGGGACAACTTGGTGGCATACTTTACACAATGGCTGAGCTAAAGGTTTATCTGAAGAGAAAAAAAGGAGTATTAAATTAATTTTTTAAAATGGTATTTCTTTCAAACCTTAGATGCTATGACACGAGTTGAAGCTGTTAATGTTGTGCCAGGATGCCTAAAGGAGTGCAGGAGCATGGAAGGGAGGTAGGCAACAGTCAAGTGAAGCAAAGTGCCTGAACACCTCCTTAGAGGGGGAAAAGCTTTCCAGATGGGTCTAAGATGCTCACTCAGCCACTCTCTAGATTCATACGCCACTACAGAAATTATGTGACATCTAAGGGGGAAATGTTTTTTCCAGCTTAGAACTTGATCCTATCATCCCTCCACCATCAGAAAGTCCAAACTATCTTACTCAAAACCTCCTATTCACTATAGCATGTACCCTTCCATCAGCTACCACTCCAACAAGAGCAGTATTATGTCCACACATCTTTCTTCCTGAGATCCTGAATCAATCATTGTGTTTTGCATTGGACAGATGAGATGGGAACAGCTCTGCAGCAGCTGCTCTTCAGCTCCATCCACCTCCCCACTGCACACATTGCTTACTCCGTGTTCAGGGACCTTCTGCAAACTGCCCTCTTGCATGGGGAACCTCTCTCCCTGCCCATCTGGTCAACAACATCCTTCCCATTAATACACCCTGCAGATCGATCCAGTTCACAAACACCCTCATTCATCTCCAAAACCCGGTCCTCTTCTCTGCTGTCTTCTCTAAGTAAGGAAAAATGTCATCCAGGTCAAACATGGTGTTGCAATGTATGGCAGAGCATAAAAAGGACAAGGGAAAAACTGTCCAAAAAATGCACAGCAAGGGAGGCTTCCTCAAGCAGAAGTGATGCTGGAAGCAGGGGGACAGAATGACTGTTTCCTAATGGCTATCTGGAGAAAAAAACCTTTAAATCCCTCTGATTCCTCGCAAGGTCACAAAGCAGGCAGAGAATTGGTCAGACTCCACCCAAAACTGTGAGCCTCCTGATGGTGCTCCAGTGTGTCCTAGAGAGAAACTCCTGGTACCAGTCACACACGGACACTCCTGCCAAGGGGCTGTGTCAGACCCGAGCAGTTCCCTGTGCCGGGCAGAAGCCTCCAGGCACAGCCTAATGAGCAAAGAAGACTTGGGCTCTTTTGCTCCACTAGTACTTAAGCCACTTTGCTAGCAGCCATACCGAAAAAAACCCCTAAAATCTCTCATTCATGAACTATATTATTTTATTTTAAAGCTAAATTCATACATCACAGTTTATGAGTTTATCTCAAGGTGAGATGTTAATGTTCTTCATAGTGCACTTGCTCTAAAAAATCTAGACATGATCAGTTCCCCCTAATAAAACATTAGTGTAGCTCTACTGGGTTGCAATTAACCTTTGCATCAAGTTTTGTCTCGTCTTAAAACGATGAGAAATAATGAAGGCTTTTAAATCAGTGTAACAGGGAACTATCCAATGTCTTACTCTGCAGTGAAAACCCTCGGGTTAAGAATTACATTGTATGTAAAAAACAACCACAAGGGTAATTACAGCAACGCTCGTGTTGATTCTTGCCTGCAGGAGTGCAAGTAACACCTCCAGACCATTGAAAGGTTGCTGTTCTCCTCTCACTGCAGAGCACGGAACAGTTAACATACAGAATGCTTAAATAACATAATCTGTGACCTACCCACAAAAGCAAAGAGCTAGCACCACTCAGAAAGAGGCAGTTTGAAATTCAATTGACAACACAGATCATCCTTTTGCATCAATAGTTAGCACCTACAAATCTCAACTATTTCTAGACATTCAGACAGCAAAATCATTGCAATGGCTGGCTGTTTGCTCTTTATTGCAGGTAAAATATGGCTGAAAGAGCTCACTGTCTCTTCGAAAAACTTAATCATCCTAGTTTTGCTTTGTTAGAGAGAGAGAGGGATAAATGGGATTTCTGAATAAATAGAATAATAGTCAAACAAAGCTCAATCACTCCCATGATGCAGTAAAACCATTTATGGGCTTAAGAACCACAGAGTCTATTCAAATGTAATTCAAAATATTACAATAAATTTCCCGATTTGAAATTCTGTGCATTCCACTGTCTGATAATGCACTGCACTCGTGGGATAATTTTTACATCTGACCTCTGTTCTTGCTCAATGTTGTATTCCCAGTTACCATCCTCCCATTGCAATTACTGGGGAGCTCAAAATGGATGAAGAATCACTGGATCATCTTGGGCATATCCCTTTACCTCTCCGAGCTTCAGTTTCTTCTTAAAATGAAGATAATGCTAATGACCTACTTTGCAAGCCATTCGGAGATCTACTAATGAATACAATGAATACAATGTATTTTTTAATTTAAATCTGACATAGCCATAAATCTACAGTGCACAACTTCTTAAATTTCACATTTTGCAACTAAAGCTAAACTCTATATACACACACACAGGGCCACCAAGGACTTCTTTCCCATAAGTATATAAAAACAAGCACAAACAAAAAAAAGACTAAGTACTGTAAATATCAGTCAACTGGCTTTTAGGAGTTTGTCAGATAGCAAAATGGTGCCATTCAATGCTCAAGGAAAAAGGACTGCACCAGCCAAAGGCTTAGGGCCAAAAGAAAGGCAGCTGCTAGAAATGGAGAAGCAGTATACAATAAAGCACACAAGGATGGGAAGAAATGGGGAACAAGTAAGTACGTGAATGAGAAATTCTGTCTTATGAGACTGGACATGGAAAGCTAAAGACATTTAGGAAAAATCTTTTCCACGGCTAGATTTATTACAGTAACAATGAAGTTCTTAAAGAACTCCCAGAGTACAACCAAAAGGCTTTCTGTGCCCGTATGCAGAAAGGGCAGACAGGCTGACCCAAGTAATTGCAGGTTGCTCGGTTTGACTTCAGTGCCAGACAAAATGAGAGCAAAGCTGATCTGAGCTTCAATATGTTTAACAGAAAAGAAAAGGAACATAATGAATGGCTGTCAATATGAAATGATGTAAAATGCCCCACAATGTTAATTTCATTATTTGATAAGAGCATACATTTGGTTCAGGAAGACAGCCAAACGCCTTGACAGACCAAGCCACAAGACAAATGCGACGGCTGGCCAGAGTTGCAGCATATGTATGATGCACGCCAGAGAGCCACGAGCCAGGGCAGCTCCCCGCACCAGTGCTCCCTTGCTGGGGCTGGACTGGACAGCAATGGGGAACATTGACTTGATGACAACCTCAGTAGCTGCCCCTGGTTTGCTCCCACATGCAGCCAAGGACCCAACAGCTCCCAAATGAGCACAGCCACAGTGCTCGACACATAATGTCACCTCATCCTGGTGCTGCATTTGAATCACCCAAGAGACACAGGTTGGCCAAATCCTCTTGTACGGTGATCTTCACTGAATTGACACTGCGTGATACTCTCAACAAAATACTGAGACGATGCAGTTCGGTAAACTACAGGTGAAATAGATTAAGAACTTGCTACCTGGCAGATATCAAACAAGAAGTAGTGGAAAATAGTAAAAAATTATTACTGAGAGCCTTCTGGACCCCAGTGGACAGGTTCCCTTCTATGCTGTGCTTTTTTCTATGGTTTGAAAGTCATCACAAAACGACTGATAAAATACCCACATGACAGGAAGATTAGAGGAATGTTAAACAGTAGTGAGGGCAGTCACGCAGGATGATGTGCCTGATAACTGGGCATGTGCCATTAAAATGTGTTTTAAATGGAAATCAGACATCTAGGCAAAAGCAGTGCAAACCGTATCTCCAGCACGGGACAGGGAAACATCCCCAGCAATGAACAGTTCTGAAAAGGATCCAGAGTCTTAGTAGATTCAGCATGTGGTTTGCTTTGGCAAAAAGTCACCTGCTTCTCGAATAGACAACAGTAAGAGCTAGGCTTGGAGGGGCTGAGCAATGGGCAATGTTGAGGAGTTAGCTGTGAACCCAGCTGGCTACAATAACGGCTGCAGAAACTTATTTGGGAGCTGGGAGGCTGAAATCTGTGTCACCATGGCTTCATCCCTGCTGCTGACAATGAGCTGTATTAAAGTGCAGCTAAAATGTCTGTATCTGCCATCCCCAGACCTCCAAACTCAGGCTAGACAGAGCTTTAAGGAGCTCAACTCATTCACTTAATGAAAAGAAGGTGGAGCAATGACTTGATTATACGTGTAAATGACTTAATGGGACTTTTTTAGTACAGTGGAAAAAATGCGTTAAGAAGATGCCACTGCAAGAAGCTGAAGCCACGTTAATTTAAATATGACACATTTTTAAAAGCAATTAGTGTAATGAAAAAGCAAGAAAAATATGAAGGAATGTGGTGGATCCTCAGCCTCTTCAGACTTCTAAACCAATACTGGATGTTTTTCTGGAGGGAATGGTTTAGTTAAACATAAATTCATGGGTTCAAAAATAACTTAGTGAAATGTAATATCCTGTGATATACAGATTAAACTGTTAAACACTCTCACTTTACTAAATTGATACTTATTATTTTGTATATGGCTTATGAGTGAGTTCAGTTTTCTACATAGAAATTGTATCCATCTGCAAACAGTTACCACTTTAAAGATCAGCTTCCAGTTTTTCAATTTAATTCAATCTCTCATAGGGTTAGGTTTGATTTCAATGGGATTTCTTTTTCATTGCACATTAAACTTCTAGAAATTTACAGACAGTTAACGTGCATTGTGAGTTCCTGATGGAGCACACAAAGGCTACAAAAGGCAATACAAGGTTCAGAAATGTACCAGATTTCTGTGAAGGAAACTAAGCAGTCTCGGATATGGAAATTAACTGTTCTTCATCATGGCAGGTCTCCGACAGCAACAAAGCCAGAAAGGAGGGGGACACAAATAAGGCCTTGGAGCATCACCCCTAGGAATGGGGAAACAACTACCTCTTTGTGACTGTCAGCCTTTGCAGTGTCTGCTGGAAGTGCCACCAGCACGTCACTGAAGAAAACAACAAGGATGCTTGTCCTGCAGAACAGGAGCAAAGCAAACTCAGAAGGTCTTCCTGGTTACTAGAAAGCTGTGCCCATCCAAAACGGATGGTTTCAAATACCAAGAGACTAAATTTTAGCATCATTCCTCTGCGTTGTCTCCTCTTAACACTGGAAGCCCACCTGGTGTCCTGGCAAATGACAGTCCTTTCTCAAAGCCCAAATGTCCCTGGATGCTGCACTCCAGACCCAGGGGAGAATGGAGAGATGGAAGTGATCTGGGTGCCTGGAGGCACTGGGTGGTGAAACTCTGCACATAAGAGCAATAGGAAACAGCACCAGAACAAGTGGGTCTCTATGACACCAATACTCTTGTTATTACAGCCATGGAAAACTGCAATGAAACATGGTAAGGATATCCAAATTGTGACCTACTAAATTACTGTTACGGATTACTGTCAAGGTGATGTATTCAACAGGGTACAGTGTGCTTCAGCTAAAGGTAGAAATATCATTTTATGCTCTAATCCCTCTACCCACTTCTATTATCAGCAGGATTGATACCCCCTCAAGGAAAAAAGTTCCCATGTGCAACTAGTTATACATGCTTAATAACTTGCACTTATTAAAGATAAAAAAGGATCAGAATTATAGGCTTAGCAAGGATTAGCAACCACAAGTGCGTATTTCTGCAACTACTACACTTTTTATAGCCCTGTCACACTCCAAGATAGAGTTGTATCATTATACAGGGTTATATAACCATAAAGAGTTATATCACTGGAAGCATTACAGCATTGTCCCAGACAGTCTTGATTATCAAAGTCTGGCTCTATCGAGTGAAAAAAAAAAAACAAAAAACACTTCAGGATACTGCTGTGCCATCTCCTGATCCCATCTGTTAACAGCGCACGGTCCTGAGTTGTAGGGGGCCTCATTAACACAACTTTGCATCCTAATTCAGCATCCCATCAGTATCCACCACAACTTCCCAATCCCTTCCAGCAGGTGACAAGCCTGAGATTCAAGACGACCAGTGAGAATACTAGCTGAAAAAACTTCCAAGTTTACCTAGGGGCCACAATTTTTTCTTCACCGACGATAACAAAGGAAATAAAGCCATTGTACAACCAGGTGAAACTCCACTATTAGCCAAAAAAATGCCAGTCTTTTTTAATATCCTTAAACTTTCAGTTCAGTATAATCTCCAGCACTCCTGGCTTCAAATGTTGTTAACATTTTAAGTGGCCTCATTTGCCCTTCTAATAGTTAGGGCCCAGAAAAATAGCTGCATTTTTTTGTGACAAATAAACATAAGATTATTTCCACTGTGTGTCTTTGGAGGGATTGAAAGTCTTCAGATGTTTTTAAAAGACCATTGGGTAAAGACAGAATAAAAGCACAGCAAGCTGATAAAAGCATCCAGCTGTGACCCTACAATGGTACAAACTTTAAAAAGTCGATTCCTTGGGGTTTATTCTCTGAAAGAAAATACATAGTACAATCTTTCATATGCTTGTAATGGCCTTCCACCTCTGCTGTGTCAGGTGTTCAGCCAGGACACTTGGGGGTCTGGCCCTCCATCACCACAGGTAGGACCTACCGCTTGGTACTGAATCCAGATCAGACAAATGTTCATTATTACCAAAGAGGAACAGGAGAAGGAAAGAAAGAGAGACCAGACAAAACAGAGCACAGCTCTTTCACTGAAAAATAAAGCACTGTCCCAGTGACCACCAAGTGCAGCCATCATCTCCTGCAACATCTCCTGTCCCGTCACTAATTCTCATGCCTCTTCTCCCACACTGCCACCATCCACAGCTCATCCAGCCACCGACTCAGGAGGTGGGGCACTACAAACCATAAACCAAGTCAATGGGGGGTGTTCCCGCTGCCCTCCACACCTGCACAGCTGCTGGTGGCATCTTCACCCAGGAGTGAACAAGTCAATCACATGGCTGATGTTTCCTTCCATTATCATCATCATCATCAACTGCCTCTACTTGAGATGCCAGGTTTTTCCACACTTTTGCATCATTAGACACCTTTTAAGTAATTTGCCATTTACAAGGATACGACAGTACTTTTTGGTCACTGTTACATTGCTATACATCGTAGGTGTCCTGCACATAGCCCAGTGACAATAGATACCAGAACGGGTAACAAGAAAATCAGTCAAAACTTTAGCGTCAAACTCCCTGCTGTACTTTCTCAGAAAACAAGGTTGCTGATCTCTGTCACTATATCTTACTAGAGGAAGGTAGATTTAAATATCCTTTTTCTCCAGTCTTGCTTTCAGTCCATTAAGTTTCAACAGCTTTCTGGACTGCAACAAATTCACAGTCTCCTGGGTGACCCAGGAATAGTTTTCATTACTTTTACTCCCTCCTGGAAGCAAAGCCCCCTCCTCCTTCTCCTCCTCCTCCTTTCTGACAGCATGAACACACAGCAAACCATGAGCACACAGGTAAGCAGAGAGATACACCATCTGTCACAGTGCCCCAGTCATAGTCCCCAGGATGTCAACTATATTTTTTGTACTGAGCCTGTAAACAAGCACGGTTTTGAGTCTATATTGGACAAAAAAAAAAAAAAAAAAAAAAACTTGCCTGTCATTGTTTTCAACTCCGTGAAGGTTGTTGAAATCTGCCTCTCCTTTGCACTGTGCTTTGTAGTAAGACAACTTATTTTATTTGTATGCCCTGTTTTCACAAATACAACAAGCTCCTCAACACTTCTGAGCAGTTCTGCATCCTCAGCACCCAGGCACCAGTCCCCGAAACTGTAGCTGCCCATGCAAGGTCTACACGAGATGCCGACCGCATCACAGCCACCCCAAACAGATAAACAGATCTGGCAAACACAACCATTTATTTCCAGGAGCCAGAACACACAGACACCCTGCAGTGTAGATACACCCATTCTTATGATTTAAATACCAAATCCTCGTATCTCGTAGGAGTGTGATATACTGATGCTTCACAACAAAGCAACATACCTTTGAACAGTGCAGAATATATTGGCATGGAGAGATTATTGCATAATGGCATCAATATTTTATTTCTGTAGAATTTTTTATCTCAAATTTACTGCTCCCATAAGTAACAGACAGTAACTCCTCTGCACCATAGTTGCTTACGTATTATGTACTGCATGGTCGTGGCAGAATTTCTGAAGAAAAATCCTTCTCTTAAAAAGAAAAAAGAAAATAGCCCTTTCAATGACAAATCCCAGCACCCAACAGCAATATTCTGCTGAAATGCTTTTCACAAAAGTTTAAAAATTCTCCACTAAATTGTAATGTATATGTTTACCAATCTCATAATTCAAAAAGAAAGTGGCCTGATGGTTTCTAAGCACATTGTAATGTTATCTGCAAGGACAATGAATTATGCACCTCTCATAGCACTACGTCTGACAAAACAACACTGTGATCCCAGTGCCGTGGGATCCCACAGACCCACCCAGTTGAGACACAAAGGGCAATGCAACAGTGCTGTTTCCCCATCCCTGTAGTAAAATGGTGCAAATATTTGAACATAATTTTTTATAGGAAGACTATAAAAGACAAGCTCTAATTTATGCAAAAGGAGAAGAAAAAAAATCAGGTCAGTGGCTTGTAATTATGGAGCTTGTTGGACTTATTGGTCAATATTAATCAATGCTCTAATCAAAGCACCAAATTCTTAACACTCCAATCATATACCTTAAAGGCACTTGAGAGATGTGGCTGCACTGCCTTTTGCCGTGTTTTGTTTTGGATTTTTTTTTTAAAGTATGACTTTGACAGAAGTAAGTGCTCTTCAAGCACTCAGTCAAACCTCTCTGGCTGCCGATGACAAGATTTTGCAATGTTCATAGTTAATACCTGGCATTTTAACTAATGGTACCCTTCACTGGAGAGCAGCAGTACACAAGTTACGCACTTCACAGCCGTTGCTCTTTCCCATAGGGACATATATTGTTCCTATAATGGATGCCAAATGTATTCTGCTCCTCAGCCACAAGAAAGGGATGGGGAGAGCTTTGCCCCCTCAGCACATCCCTGCCTCCCCAGGGAAGGCAGCAGAGTACTAATCTCCCAGGCCAAGAATCCAAAGGAGCCAACAGTCATCATTTCTGCGTTCAGGAGCCACCTTCAATACGTTTTCCCTGTCCTGCTGCAGCCACACACCCCTCAGTGCAACTACATACAGTGGAAAGTGGGGCAGAGCTGGTGAAAGGGGGAGGTCCAGGGGCAGGTTCCATGTGAGATACATCTCAGTTCCTCCAGAAAGCATGAAATAGGAAATCCTGAAAGAGAATCCCTGCAAAGATTGGCTTTTTCCTTGATGAGCTCCCACTACATATTATATACACTGATGCAAAGAGCCAGTCCCATGCCTTCAGACCTCTACAATTAAAGTCCTTTCAGTTAACTGGCATTTATCCTAAAAAAAATTCAGATTATTTCCAGGCAGAAGAATTTCACATTGTGGGGCTGAAAGTGAAATAAAGGAACATTTGCAGGTTGCTAACTAAATTGTAGTGGCAGTAAGGCTTACGATGGCTGAGAAGCAAAGAGCCAGTCCCATGCCTTCAGACCTCTACAATTAAAAGTCCTTTCAATTAACTGGCATTTATCCTAAAAAATTCAGATTATTTCCAGGCAGAAGAATTTCACATTGTGGGGCTGAAAGTGAAATAAAGGAACATTTGCAGGTTGCTAACTAAATTGTAGTAAGGCTTACGATGGCTGAGAAGACATTCCTGTATCAGGATCTTACAACTTCATGGACAATACTCTCTAGACAAAAAAAAAATTCTCATATTTGGTGTTAGCCCAAAGAGAGGCCTTTCGTTTTATTTTAAGTCTGCCTTTATAAATCTACTTCTCAGTTATCCAAACACATGCAATAAGTGTTATCTAGATCATAAGAAGTTAATTTAAATCCTGTTCACATTCAAATGATACCAGTTTATTCTGAAGAAGACAGCTTAGAGCACACGCAGCACTCAGTGAGAAATCAAGCCTTCTCCAAGCATGAAGAGAAAAATATAGCAAGGAATTAACCATCAGAAAGCAACTTCCGAGAGAAGATGGAATGTGAATGCTGTAGCACAAATGCCCTTCTTTATGTAAGTGTGCATTATTTTACCCAAAGCAATACACATGTGAACCTGACACAAGACACATGTCTTATAACCAAATTCTCTCTTGTGCAAGGCTGCAGGTCTGGCCATGGGTCGTTAGGTGATGAGAGCATGGCATGTCTCAACAAAAACCATCACCAGTAGCTGTTAAATAACAAGTACAACATCCAGTGCCATGCACTCATCATTGCTGGCCAGTAATAAGGACCCAAATGGGCTTTTTCTTTTGCATTTCATCTCCAAGAGTGAGAAAAGAACAGCACAAAGGAGCTGGAATTATTTTATTCTGAAAAGAACATACCAGTCCCTTAAGAGAAAGGTCCCCTAAAACAACACAGCATTAAAAAACGACTCAAAACTATGTAATTTTTAGGAAATGCCGGGGCAGGGGAGGGGGGGGGAAAGAGGTAGTGAAAAGGCAGTGAAATTACAAAGAGAAAGGAAGGCTTGTGACTCAAAACGATGTAATTTTTAGCAAATGCCAGGGGGGGAAAAAAAAAAAAGGAAAAAAAAAGAAAAAAAAAGAGGTAGTGAAAAAGTAGTGAAATTACAAAGAGAAAGGAAGGCTTGTTACTCTAGCAAAATGTTGTTAGGGAATTTCCACTCATGGTGATTTTTCTTTTATTTTTAAGCAATAATTTAGGAGGGTGGCATCGAAAGTCCAGCAGGTCACAAAACATATCCTGAATTCAAGACACAGTTCACAGGCATGACATGTCTCTGTCATAGGACCGAGGTCAAGCACGTACTTTACTATTTACCAAAGAAAAATACTGTATTTCACATTTACCTTTTGTTGAATCATCTTCAATCGGTTGTTTGAATAAAGTGATATCCTTAAAAGTGCACAGGAACAAAACCACTTTTTCATGCTCATTTCTTATGGGTGCAATTTGCATGTAGAACCAAACTGGGGTTCCTGAAGCAAAGAAAAAGGTGACATTAGACTGTGGTGTAGCACAAACTTTCCCCAGCCCACACACAGAATTTCATAATTTCTATGTTATTATAACAAACACGTAGTTTAGGACCATATGTAAATATTTCTACATCTTCTAGATCTTTTAGTTTCACCTCCCCAAAGGAAAACAACTTATTCCTATTCTTACAGATTCATTAAATTGGGGAAATGTTACAAATTTAAGTAGCTGATAAGAAGAGACAAGAAGCTTTATAAATCTCCATTCTGAAATAAAATACATGATTCTTTCTCTTGTGCTCTTGTTTTTTCCCAGCATGTCTCACAAATTTAGTGTCTGCAGGGTAGGCAGGTAAGAAAGAATGGACAGACAGTATCTTTGATTCCTTCACATAATATGGAGATATCAAAACCAAAACTATTGGACTATACTGTCAAACGCTCCTAATTTGATGCTGCTCTGTTATTTAAGAGGACCTGAGTGAATCCAGACATAGACTGTAAATGTTCAACCAGGAGATTCAATTTCCTCTCTGTGTTGCAGGTCATGCCCTCCACCTCCTTGCTGTCTGGCCCAATGGAGCACTCTCCCAGTGCAGTTATCTCTATTTAACTTCTGAAACAAATGTAAAATAATTCTCAAATCCTACCACTCATCAAATAAACAGCAAAAAAAAAAAAAAAAATTGCCTACGGCGTTGGGAGTGGTTAGCACGGCTTTTGGTAAGACCTCACACAGGTCTCATACAGCTCTCAGGAGCTGAAACTGGTCTTGTTTCTTCCTAGGCTGAAACACAATTGGCAGTCTCCTATGTACATACAGGTCTGCTCTGTAAGGGGCAAAATCCTAAAAGACTTTAAGCAATTTGCTTAGAAACACCCTGTTCACCTGCAGGGCTGTGAATGTCAGAGATGCTTTCCATCCAGCAAAGCTCCATGCCCACGGCCATGCCCCCTCCCTCCCAAACTTGCACCTAAACGCACTGCACTATAAATGCCTTCACAGACAGCTAATTGCCTTTGGGATTTGATGTGCTTTCAGCCAGTTGACATAATGGCTTTTCTCCTGAGCTGCCCGAATGGCAGCCTGAGAGCTGACACATGGAGACAAGCCACTTGCCCACTGTTATCTCACGGACACCACTGCCCCCCCCCCAAATCTCCTCTAATGCACCATGCCTGGGAGCTGTGCCAGGAACTGCAGGACAGATGCTCAGAGGGCAACGAAACCCATTCGGACCAGGACTGCTGAAGGCTAAAATCCACAAGGGTTCATGATAAAAGTCAGCATTGCTGAACTGAGATTAAACCAGTAACTCACTAGCAGTAAACTGGAGAAGTGGGAGAGACGGGGGACTGCTTTTTGTGATAATTCCAAAGCCATTATGCTGATTACTTGATTATCTCAATTCCCAGTTGCTAACCCAAGATAAAAGACTCTTTTCATAACTTCTGAACCAGAGTGCTGCAGCTCTCTGGAGTAATTCTGTACTTGCACTTCTACCTGGCAACTCATCGGCACCCTTTGAAAAGCGCTGAAAGTAAGTAGGCACAGTAACCTGTACAACAGCACTGAGAAAAATCAAAGACAGAGGCAAGGTGGCTGCTGCTGTAGAAGCATCAATCTGGGTAAAAGCAGGCAAAGAGTTTTTCTGAGTATTACCATATACATATATGTATATACACACACATATATACGTATATATGCATGCCTAACGGTGTCTGAATAGTTGGGTGGGTAGACCTGAGGACTGTATGTGAGGGAATGCAGTAAAGCAGTAGTTGCAGCAAACTTTCAGGTCTGAACCTGAGACCTACTAGCTGGGTTAAAATGCCCAGGAAATATGTGAAGTCAGTGGTGGTATGGATGCTGCCGGAGAACATCAGCTCTTAAAGACCATGCCTGCACCAAAAGAAAGAAGGATAGGAAATCAACCTGAAAATCTCAAAATCTCCCTCTGACAAAAGCATAAAGGAATGGGTGAGAAAGGACAGGTTGTGCCACATAACAAAAAAATAAACAGCACCTCTGGACCTACAGTTCGGAAATGTGGGTGGGAGGGTGCTCTGAGAGCACTGCAGGCTCCAGGCAGGAGAGAGGCAATAAGCAGGGTCTCTGCAGCTGATAAACACAAGCCCCTCCCCATTTTGCAGATATTTTGTAGACATTTTGTCTACATTTTGCAGAAGTATATTCATATATATGAATATACAGAAGTATATTAATTCATCCCAACAGAAACTACTCTTTATTTCTTTATCTGCTCCAATACCCAGCCTGAAGGATAAACAGGCAGTTTCTTGAAGAACCTTCTTCTGCAAGGCTCAGAATATGACAAATGGAAGCAAACACTGGACAAACCTGAAGTTGAACTGGAGCCAAAATGTGAGCCTATAAGTGTTAGCAAGAGGTTAAAGTTCTGGGCTTTGGGTGATGGAGAAGGAAGCTGGCAACAGATGCTATGGATGGGAACTGACTCAAGCCTGAAAAGAAATATGAGAACGTATCCATAAAGTCCCTCTGTAATGCTGCATAACTTATAGAAAATATAGGATTGGAGATCTGGGCAAAGGTGAAGATTTTATTAAGGCAACTGCAGCTCAATAAATCTCTGAAGCATCATCAACCTCCAGCAGGCAATCCACAACCCAAAGCAAAAAGCGACTGGCTTGTTACAGAAAGTCACCAAGAGAAGACTTTCCTCTTTTTATACTTAAATAAAATAGAAAGGAATTTAGTTCAGGACTGGCCCGTCCTAGCACAGGAGCTGCCAGCCGAGTTAATAAGAGAAGCCAGTCTCTGGGATCCTCTTTGGAAATCACATGGACACAGGGCATGGCAGTGCTCAGCACCACCACCTGCAAAGATACCCAACACCTTTCCATCCCAGCAAATTCTCCTAATGTGAGGAGACGTCCAGGTGACCTGCACAGGAAATGGGCAGAGAAGCAGAAAATCTGGAGAACAGACACATCCTTATGCTGAGGAACTGAAAAGAGGTCATTTGGAGGGCTCTCCTGGGCACCTGCAGAAACAGCTGGACTTCAGAGCTGCTCTTACTTCTCTTTTTAATTAAAGTTTTGGCTAAAATTCTTTGAAGCAGGCAGAATTGGAGAAATCTAAAGACATTTCCTACTGTTTAAGGGCACATAGCTGAAGATTTAGTCTAAAAAGAGAAAGTGGAAATAAAGAATAAAGCATGTGAGTTTGTTTCAAGAAGATGACATATCCAGGATGCTCCCTTCAATGTCAAGAAAGGTTTACGTGAGTTTGCAGTGAAATGAGGCAGTCACGCACCGTTAGTTCTTTCCCAAGGCACACCATTACCTTTCCTCAGCCACAACATGCAAAAGAAACCTCCCACCTCATCCCAGGAAGGTGCTTCATGCCAACACCACAGTCCACGTGGGGGTGAATGTTGCCTCAGCTACTGGGGTCCAGGCAGCTGAAGTAGGGGCAAAGCCCCCTGGCCCCGCAGGAGCTCCATCCTGTACTGGGCAAGGAAAGTCAACACCTCCGTCAAGATTGCTCTTGTCTTGTGTTTGGCATGGCCACTGACCCAGTCAACTAGACTCCGTCTGCTCAGTGCAAACACCACAGTCCACGTGGGGGTGAATGTTGCCTCAGCTACTGGGGTCCAGGCAGCTGAAGTAGGGGCAAAGCCCCCTGGCCCCGCAGGAGCTCCATCCTGTACTGGGCAAGGAAAGTCAACACCTCCGTCAAGATTGCTCTTGTCTTGTGTTTGGCATGGCCACTGACCCAGTCAACTAGACTCCGTCTGCTCAGTGCAGAGGAACCAGCCTTGTCTTGTGTCTGGCATGGCCGCTGACCTAGTCAACTAGACTCCGTCTGCTCAGTGCAGAGGAACCAGCATTTCTGGAGCACGTTTCAGCTGATAGTTCGGGCTTTCTACCTTGGGAAGATGGCCTGTGCCAGTGGAGGAGGCTGCTCATCTCCATGGACGACAGCA
>NW_010117925.1:246317-266081 GCF_000699245.1 Pterocles gutturalis
ACCACCAGCCCAGGAAAGATGTCCACACCGAACTACCCCAGCATGAGACCACACAACAGTGCAGGTTTTGCTTAGTATGTGCTATAAAGTTGATAAGCCAGAAGTACTACCCACATATGTGGCAGGACAGAAAATATGACTGGAGTGACTCATGGTTAAGACAAACCAAAGAAAATCTTCCCTGGTTCTGGCAACCTCCTGTAAACCCAATGACACCAAGAGGAAGGGACTTAGGTCCTATGTCTCATTAAGTTACAAAATTCCCTGGTTTTCTAATTAATCCCTGGGTTATGTACCAAATTTAGGATTCTGACTAGAGCTCCTACGTGATGGTTTACACACCACAGAGGCACTGCCGGGAGCATCCGCTCACGGCAGCCAGGGTCTGGGTTCTCACTTGCGGAGACATGGGGGTGTTTCCTGAGGGATGTGGGGGAACCTCATCTAGGATTTCTTTTCACTTAACCCAGTTACTTTCCCTCAGGGAAACAATCCTCAAAACTAAATAAGTTTTGGAAATAAGGAGTCAGACTAGAGACAGCAGGGAACAACTATTCTTGGCAAACCGCACACTTGCCCTGAAAAAAAAGCTCTTTTCTTGAGCTGTGGCGACCAAAATACTGTTTCTTCTCCAAATCTTGCTCCAAATTTACCCATATGTCAAAATGAAAATTTTAGCCTATTATATACTTTAAATATGCATTATCACTCCCAACACCATACACAAGTATATACATACTGTTTTTCTTGTAGAGGAGAATCTCAAAGCAGTTTGACTCATAGTTGTCGAAAGTCTGTCTGACTTTTTCAATGGTCTTCTTGTCTGTCAGTTCACCATACATAAAACTGAAAAAGAAAAAACGTTTATCTTTTTGCTGGACAAGCAACAACTTTATTAGAGTCATCTTAAAAGGCATAGGCATTGGAGATTACTATTGTCATTTACGGAAGTTTAATTATGATTTACACTTCATTCAAATATTTAGGGTGTCACAAGGAAATCTACAATAGTGAGTAACCACAGCCACCTTTTTACTGTAAATGACAGCAAATAAATCTACTGTAATGTTTCATTAAGTGCTTTTCTGAGAATATCTTTAAGGATATATGGTTAGAAAGAGAGCTGATAGCCTATAAAACCGTTATTGTCACAGCTGCGGGCCATGAGAATACTGCTGTCAAAACAGAGAAAACTGAACAAAACCTCTAAAACATCCCAAATTTTGTTCAATCCTCTTGAGAAGGCTTCTGCAGGAGGAATGGAAGCTACTACAGGTGAAGGCTGTTGGCTGAATCGATGGCTGCAAGTCTTACCTTGTCAAGATGCATCTGGGATAATAAGACAATTGGAATCCTTTTAACTAAACACTGATCACAAAAGGAAGGTGGATTTAACCAATAACGAGTGATGACTGTAACTCTCTGAAAATTCAGCACAGAAAGTAACCGTATGAGTTGTTTCAGTGTAGCTACGTCTACACTACTACCAAACATAACCAAATCCACCCTCATGTTCCTTACTGTATACTGTATTTCTGTAAGATTTGAGTGCAAAATATTAAAATGCTTTTGGAGACTCATCCCTCTCCAGACTGAGAATATAAAAATGTACTTTAAATTCTGCTGTTTCTTGCTACTTGACCATCTCATCTTTGCATTCTTTTCCAGGTCAGACTTTCAGCTGCTCTAAGCAAACCCAACCCCCTGACCTTACTTTTGAAAGCCTTTGTAAGGAAACAGATAGGCTTTTATTGTCATTCTTCCCTGGATTAAAAATTAGCAAAGACCACTCTGTGCGAATTCCTAATTATAGAACTGAAGGAAAATGGAACACGTGATAAAAGCTTTCAGACATGTGGATTAATACACTTTTAACTGATCAGACTTTTTTTTTCCATTTTCTTTGTCCACAAACAGTTTGAGCTTCAGCTGAAACCTACAACAGACAACCCTGAGAACACGAAAGAGAAAAGAAAAGCTATCAGTGCCTCTGTGGTTTCAGTTCAGCTTATCTTCTATTGATCAACAGACCTCCAAAGGTTCAATAAACATTTATTTTATGTCTACTGTTCTGAAAGAAACAATAAAACAGCATAGTGGTTAGCGACTCGGCAAACATTAACATACTCAATGAAGGCCACACCATAAATCTTTTTTTTTTTACACAGCCAACCAAGGGAGGCAATGGGGCTGCTCCCAGAATAAGGTGCTGCCCAGCATGGGTGATGGAGGCAGATGTAACCACATCTGTATGTCACTACAGGCACTTCTTGACCGGTAACAGAGGGAGAATTATTGATAAATGACACGTCATAACTGTTACCTTTGGGACAGCAACGTAACGAAGATGCCACTACGGTGACTGACATCAGGAAATGGTTTTGCCAAGGCACAAGGCTTCATTAAGGTGCTGCTGATCATTAACGTACACGGCTGTCTTCAGGAAACGCAAAACACAGCCTAGTGCTCATTCTCAAATGACCTGCCCTTCTTTCCTGAGTTCAGCTGACAACCTTTGCTACATTTATAGGTGAGATGACTACAAAGAGAGTTTGACTTTTTTTTTTCAAATCTATGCCTTTTTTAATGCAGTGATGAGGTAAAGTGGATTGCTCTCCTGTTTGTAAGACAAAATAAGAGCCGGTAGTTTTCACACAGCCTGTTGTGCAATTTAATTATCTTTTTTATTATTATTATTTTCTTGAGATTTAAAACAATATTTCTCTTAGTCCTGAAGGAAAAAATAACAAGAATTTGTTAAAATGCTGGACTTTACATGGCTCATAATACAGAAAGTCATCGTTAATTAGTGTTAAAATGACCAATCGTACTTGGCATTCTGAGGGGCGGACAATACCAGTTAGCACTGCTGAATACAATCAATCAACTTTATGTTTTAAATTAAAGGCATCTTATTATTGCAGTAAACCTGTAATAATCAAATCTTACATTATTTTCACACATAAAGAGACACTTTAAAGTCTTGTGGAATAATAAAAAACTTTTCAGAAGGCGATTTTTAACAGCACTGAAGAAAATTCAAAGCCATTCACTGTATAAGTTATGTAAGACTTTTGCTTATCACAGGTTTAATTTAATTTAGTCTGTCCTATTTTGTACGCATGGAGGCACTCCTACATCTTCAGTCAATCACTCTGTCTTTTTCTGCCCCGTGTTTTTTGTTATTTTAGTGCTTGTCGAGCGCCGTCAGTGCAAACTGTACAAGACATAAGTATCAAAACCACCCTGCTACTGGGAATCTTACTACCTAGAAAACAGACTTATCAAAGAGAAACATGACTTACTGAAACACTCAAGAAAGGCACAATCTTAGATCATTTCCCCATCTCTGAAACAGGACCACGTGTCATTTAAGATGCCTGGGCTCCCGCCTCCCTTTGAAAGCATCCCTTGGCACAGTAAAGCCCTTATAAAGCTTTGTATTGTGCTTGTCTGTCTTTTGTCAGGATCCAGGGCAGTGGCATCAGAACAGCTCCAGGTCTGCAGGGCATACCAAGGTGGTATTTAACAGCTCTTTGGGAGGAATGATCCAGGACAGAGGACAGGTGAAGCACAGAAGGCATATGATTCTACACCAGATTTGCAGCTCTGCTTATCCAAAAGCCTGGATGAAAGGGCATCAATCACAACAAACATCTGTCCAGGAAGAACACCAAATACAGATACACATCAATAGGTTCAAAACTCTGCGAGTTAAAGAGCAGGCATCATTTCTAAGCAGAAACAGTGCATCTGCCTGGATCCCACTGGCGCACTCTGCAAGGTTTCTTTGCACAGCTTTGGCAGTGAAGGAGGTCTCCTCACACATATGACAATCAGGTCACAAAGGTGACATCCCAGTACCAAATCTAACTATCTTCAAGTCCAGCATGCTGTACCCACCACGCAAAATCCCATTTCTTGGAGCGCAGTGGGAATTTTGCCATTAGCTTCACTGAAGCCAGGATTTCACTCACAGACTTTTTTTAATCCCACTTGAAATGTCAGCAAATCAGAACCAGGGTGAGCAGAGATGCCAACTGAAGCGCTGCAAACAACCTGTAAAGAACCACTTCAGCAAGGAGATCCAACTCTCCTTCCCCCCGTACGGCAGGAAGGCAACACACAAACAGGGCCTAAGAGCAGGATTCCTCTTTGAAAACAAAACCAGCAGCCAGCTACTCCCAGCCCAGCGCACATCTCTTGGGTGCAAGGAAGGGTAAGCAAAGCAAAGCCTGGAGCAAATGCCAGGTGGGAAATGCCAGGGGAGGGCTGCTAACCAGCCACTCAATGCGTGCCTGCTGTGCCAAAGGCTGGCGGAGAATACGGAGCTTAACTGATCAGCAACAATATTAGGAAACACTGATGTTACTCGCAACATTACACTGGGGTCTAATGTTTTATAACTGTTTATTCTTTCAACGTACTCATGAAGACATACATTGTCGTGACTGTGGGACACTGGGCATGGAACAAGTGGTTTTTCTGCATGCTGGCTGGGGCACCTCCAGGCAGGGTTTTTGCACGGCTAATTAAAGGTTTGAGGCATTGCAATTGCTGGTGCCCTGTTCCTCCTGGACTGTCAGCTCATTTTGATTTGTCACAGCAAAGCTCCACCAGCACACAAGTTCTTCCACCTAAAAATACTGGGCATTTTAGCACTCCCACCAATTATTCTTTGTATCCGCCCCAGCTACAAGTGCAACTTTGGGTGACATGCACACCCAGAAAAAACACACACACCAATTCTCATCATGCGATATTCAGGCAGCCTGACCCCTACGAACACTGTGCCTACACATGAAACAAGGGAGTCTGGCACTGAGGTATTTCTGAGTGATTTTCCTGCCAACAGGCACGTTGTTGTTGATTAAAAGATGAGAGAAGTGCAAAATCAAAGGGATTACCAGCTTGCCACAGGACTAACTCGTTGCGGGAGCTCTAACAAAAATCACTCACACCTCCAGTACATCTGCCTCTCCCTATGACAATCAGCCAAGATCGCATGAGACTGAACATAATGACGACATATGAGCTGCTCCAGAGTAGGGTACGCAGTGGGACAGACGGAAATAGGGTATAGCGAGTACCTGCTGGACTACCCAGGAGAAAAGTGTGGGTAAAAGCTGAGTTGAGGACACAGTACCTTACAGGCAGGGGCAAACTCACCCAATATTGAGAAATTATTTTTGTCCTTTCTTATCCTCACGATCAGCAAGTAAGAATTTGAATCAGGAGCTAGATTTACATTGTTTGCATCTGTGTATTTTTCTTCGGTTGGATTTTTGGCACTAAGAAGCTGTAAAAACAGACCATTCCAAAACCTGCAATAAAGGTGTGGCTCCACAGCACTCTTATGCCAGAGCACCTGCCTTAGAACAATAAAGGAAACATTACATATACAAAACAATTTTTATGTATAATGTAACAATGTGGGCATAACATAGCAAAGCCAGACTGAGAGCCTGACTCAGGAAAAAATACAAATAATACCCCCAGATATCAAAAAACCTCCAATGACACCCTACTGAGCAAGCCTAAGCAGGCACCTTTGGCCTCCAAGACTATTTTCCACTCCATACAGCTGCACAGCTCTTCATTAAAGAACAGCTCCAAAGACACTGTTCTGGAAGGATACACGCTGCATGTCAGACCGTGCTGAAATCCTCTCCAGCTCTCCCTTAATCTGCAAAGACTGGGATGTCTCCTAAGAAGCAGGAAATATTACACTGCATATATAACTCCACCAGCTAAGACCCAGGCTGGCCATGCTTTGAGTGTGGAGAGGCTCTCCAAAATCCAGAGACGGATGTATAGAATGAAGAGTAAAGAAAAAAAAATCTTTGCTACCAATTCCATTTTCCACAATAATTCTTCCTTGAATTTGCATCTGTATGAATCACTTGTATCATATACTTGAAGGAGGTCAAAACAGGATCCTTACAAATGGTAACGAGAGCCCATCACATTCACAAAAAAGCATTCAGATGGAACAAACTTTTTCGTCCCCTCTGTATTTGAGACACAGGGGAGTCATTATCTTATCAGAGAGGTACTGCTAAACCTTCACTTCCTCAACATTTGCCTACAATCCCTTTCTATATTTGTAATTATCTTAATGTGCCTAGACTATAAAAGTGCTCACAGCAAACATATACAGTTCAATAAAAAGGATAGCAGAGAGCAAAGAGGAAAGCTTGCATGTATATCCAGGACTGCTGCGATAAGGCTGTTCCTTTCAGCCCCATTGAGTATATCGACCCAGTTGCTACCGTGTGAATGAATATTTCATTTCAGCAGCACGTGCCCATCTCTTCTCCATTGCTCATTAGAGGACACTTGGCTGCACAGAGAAACCCTGACCCTCCAAGGCTTCCTCTGCTTCCTGGCAGATGAGGGCAGTGACCACACGTCAGTATGTGTCATTTATCGAAATAAGTGATGACTGACATCCGAGGAGGGGCTTGCTGCCTGCCCTGCTCCTGCCAGCTGAAGCACCAGCTGATGAGCAACATCTGGCAGCACCTGTCTCCCAAAAATCATCTCTGTAGATATGCAGCCCCCTCCTCCCAGTGCCCTGGAGCTGGTCACTCCCTGAACACATAAAGGGAAAACCCACACAAAGTTGTGTCTCAGCCACTCCTGATTGCCTCTGTCCCTCGTTCACTTTGCTCACGCACACACACACACACACACACGCACACGCATTAGGGATCTAGTCTTTCCCCAAAGCATCTCCTTTTAAAGGATGCAGCAGACAAGGCGCAGATGCACGCCTAACCATAAATCACAGCTGCCCTCTCCTGAAAGACCACCAGTAAAAGGAAAAAGCCATAAAGCTGCAACGCTTAGAGTAAATATATCATCAGCTTAATCACTCTCTTGGGAATAAAGATGCAGCTTGCACGTTACTGTGCTCTGTGTGCATGCGTAATAACAGGGACCAACATGGGCTACAGAATAGCTCACCGCCTCCTGGCATGATATCAGGAGAACTGACAAAAATATAGCAAAAAAAGCATTTGAAATATACAAAACCCCACTTTCTTTATTGGCTCATTAGCTACAGCACATTCTTACTGATACTAGCCAGGATAAATTTCAAAGTCCTTTACTGTGTCCTGAGTAAGTTGCTGGTTTCATTCATTCATTTAAAGCCTGTTTCAGTACTTTAATTTCTGCAAAAAACCTCACTTTTCTTACATCAATCCTTTTCCAAAACCTCACTGTTCTTCCCAGTATATTATAATTTTAAAAGTGCATCGAGTGGCAATGAACAGACAGTCGGCATACCTGCAAGTGCTACTCTTCTGCATGACGTCAGCTCGATGATATCCAGAGAGTTTACAAAAACCGTCATTACTATAAACTACGGGCCAGTCCACAATCTGGGCATTTCCCAACAAAAAACTTGATTCTGAAAAGAGAAAGAGAAAAAGAGAGAAAGGGCTGTTGTCAGTGGCAAAGTACATATAAATCCTCCGTGTGTTACACACCAGATGCAGAGTTGATGGTACGATGATGGTAACTTTGATCATGAAATTTCAGAGGGAACAGAAATCAATATGGGCATCAGAAAAGAAACTGTGATGAAACAGAATAACTCCTAGTAATGTAAGTAGCTTCTTGCACCCCAAAATACTGATATAAGCACTAATGCTTTAACAATTTAGAAAGGATTCATTTATTCACAATATCTGGGCAAGGTATCATGTTTGATTTGCATTTTCTACGTATCTTGAAATCACCCTTAAATTAACTTGCAAATTAAGTTTTAAATGCTGAACTGTATGTGTGCCCAACGCTGCTGACAACTCTCTTGCTTAAGTAAAATTGCCCTCTTGGCAGGTCCCAGTCTGTGTTGCAGGACACAGCCAGCATCCCTGGGATGAGGGGCAGGAGCCACTGGGGAGGGGCGAGATGTGCCCATGGCATCTCGTGGTACACCACGAGCCGCACCACGCCTGGGAGCGTGGATAGTAAGCGACCCACGTGGAAATTCAGCATGATCGGGGACTGATGAGTGCCGAAGGGTTTTACACATTGAAATAACACAAAGTAGGTATTGAATTTCAGTGGCAGTCTGTTGAAAATGCAAATCGGTGGGTTTGGCTCATCCTAGTAACGTGCATCCATTGCTGTAAATACAAAATATGAGCAGGGGGTATTTCTAGGAGGCTGAACTCAGGTTTTAAATATTGCTTCACTTCAATCATCTGTTCTTTCAGTCAGTGCCTACAGTTTATACACACGGACTGGCACCAACACATGATAAGTTAGTCCTAAAACAGTTTTATTCACTAGTTTGGAAAGATTCTTCCAACCCTGCTTTTAGCAAAGTGTTTCCAAAAAGGAAACAGACATTTTGCTTAAACACAATGTTGTGGGATTTTATGTTCAGCGACACCGTAAACATTCTTAATTTAGTTCCAGAAATAATATTTTCACTTAGTAGAGGTTCTCAAATTGTTGTCTGTAATGATCTTCAGAGTTTTCTTTATTTTTATGGTTAGCTTTCAATTTCATTTTGACTGCAGCTATGGAACTAACTGGTGCCATTCATTGATGCTAAAAAGCTATTAAAATATAACTAGTAACAATCACTGCTGTATAGAAATTATAGGAAATGTTCCTTCCAGCAGTTCTTGGGGGGAAAAATTATGGAGATTTTTACAAATTTTCCTCATAATAGCCAAAGAATGGTTATGCCAATTACTTACAGACATATACTCAGGTGCACACATTCATTTTCACATAAAAGTGACACTAGGTTTGCATGAGCTACACATGCCCTTCTCAGAGTATATATAACTGTGACTGGATTGTACATTATGCAAACATTATTCTGTCGAACAAGGAAAATGTACTGAAAAAAAGAAGTATTTCTTTTTTTTTCTTTATAAGCATGAATTTGGAAAAAAAATCATCTGAAGATTATTGGATTTTCTATAGAAAAGCAGATTAAAAATATTTAAAAAGCAACCAATGTGAGAAATAGGAGTTTAGAGTTTGCGAAACCTAACACTTTTAAGCTCAAAGAATTAATTTGAATCCATCACAAATATTCTGAAGCCTAAATGTCAACTTTAAAAATTTGCTTTCCTACCCAAAGGGAGATGCCCTCGCTACAAGCAGCAGGAGACATGGAGTAAAGCCTGAGCATTACATAAAATCTCCCTGGCTTTCCACAGCCTTTTCTGCACCAGGGACTCAGCCCAGCTTTCCTCAGCACAGCACAGACACTAACACAGGGGACATCCTAACCCCCTGGAAACCAAAGGGTTCGCTGGAGCTCATCCCATTGTTCTGATGTCCCCCCAACACCTTGGGTCTTCTCCAGTTTGGAAAAGGGGAGACACCACCAGCCCCTAAGCCCACTGAGCTCCCCCCACAGCAGTCACCCTAGCAGCTGAAGAGGATGGGAGTGTAAGCAATTCTTAATTTCCCATCCCACAGGGAAACAACCCATATTACCAACCCTCTGGCTAGATCTGGAAAAAGATTTATTTCGCCAAAGTTTTGCTCACATATCTAGATCCAATGGTCACAACATGGGCAATGAGAGAGTGCAGACACCCAAACCCACTCGTGGATGCTGTGCACATCCGGGTGCTCCCCAGAGGACCAAAGCCCATAAGCAGATATCCCTGCTGCAAAGCCTCCTCGTCCAACAGACTTAGTCTTGATGGTGTATTCTCACCAGGTAACTGATTCAGGACACAGAGCACACAGCAGTATATGTTGCAGCCAGCAGCTGACACACAGCATTTAATGGTTGTCTTCTATGGATTTTATACTTCTTTATACCTGCGGGTCTCAAAATACTTGATAAGGCATTCACTGAAGGGATCAAATCCAACAGAAACTTGGGAGGGAACAAAACATAAAGGCAAACTATTGATAGTTAAAATAATAATAATATCATAAAATTAGAAAACAATAGACACTAGAAGTATCTCAGTAGATACCAGTATTTTTAAGGTTAGATCGGATATAAGTATAGGTACTAGAAACTTGACTGGATCTTAGAATATGTTTTCTTTTGCCCCCATGAATTTTCTTTTACTTCATTGACTTCTTTTTTACCCTTGTTTCCTAAGCAAATAAGGCTTACTCCTCCATACTCAGCACATGAATATGTACGTGTGTGCCCTATTCCAGCTGAAGAAAAATCTTGAATCAATGTTTACACCTTATTAGAGACCAATGAATCTAGCTGCAGGCACAAAGCCACTGGAATCCATGTTTCATTAATGCCACTGCTCCAGGAGCAGCTTGATAAAATTTAAGGAAGGATGGGTCAGCATCTGACCCTGGGGTTTTATCAGGTACTCAACTCTCAGCACCCACAGGACTCCATGCCTACCCTGCATTTTATCAGGAGTCACATTATTTTCTCTGACCAAGACACATATTAACACTTCTCCTGCTGTCTCCCCAGATCAAAACCCCAGGCAGATTTAACTTGACACTTGGTGAAGCCCTTTCCCCTGGTGGCTCACACTCCACATTGGTTAGTTTGTACCAAAGATTTTTTTTGAGTGAGACAAAGGACTTTGACACAACCAGTCTTTTCTAAAGCACGGGCATGAGCCCTGCAATGCCACACACCAAGGACTGCCCCCCAGGGCAGATGCCTTCTGCAAGACAGACCCAGGCTCAGTCCCTCCACGGGAGAGGGAGGATCTCCTCGCCTGCTCAGGTCTACAACAGATAAGACAGGTATTTTTGCACCTTCTTCAGAAGGAAAGGAGACAACAAGAGGTCTGTAAATTGCAGGGCGATGAGCGTAGCAAGGACACCAGCACTGGGATCTTCACACACTGCCTTCTGTTGGATCCAATACACAAGAGCTATACTATGCAAACTGGATTTTTTTAAACAATATATTATATTAGAGGTATTCTCAAGGATAAGTAAAGGGAGTTTAGCTACTAATAACTGGACAACACAGAATTCAGCCACTACACCTACACCAGAACACTTGAATTTACTCACTTTTTAAGTATACCACGACTTCAGTGAACGAATAGTATCACAACAGGGACTGCCAAGGAAAACCGAAGTTACGGATGACAACACACAAATACAGTTCATGTTCTGCAGTAAGGTACTGGCAGTTAATACCCGTGCAATGGCCCAGAAATGAAAGTCCTCTCTCCACGTACAGCAGCACCCAATCTCACAGGTATTTTTCTATGGAGGCTGGGAACGTCTCCCCTCCCCGGTGCACAAGACATCACCCATTGCTGAAAGCAGGACAGTAAATCTGACCAACCCATGGTCTGATCCAGTGCATGGAACTCTATCTCACCATGTGGTGATACAGCATACTCTGAAAATATTGACATGCAGCTAACTTCAAACCTTGCATGATGACTAACCTGAAGTGTCTAGTAATGCATTCATCCTTGCTTGGATTTCTCCGATGCACTGAAAATGCATTTCTACTTCCCTTTTCTTTAGAGATAAAAGTCAATTTTTATTATTTCTAAGCTTGCATTGATGTCATTGCCTCCATCAATCATTTTCTCCACCCATCCCCATTTCTGATATACTGTAGAGAGCCCAAATCAGAAATCTGTAGGTCACATAAGTTCTTTGACTAGCCCCATCTAAACAGACCAGTGTCTGTCTATAAGAGAGCGAGGAAGCAGCGCTCAGCCAGCAGACTCGCCTGTCTCAGACTTGATAGATTCCTCTTAGGAAGCCAGCAGGCTTTTTATTAGCTAATACAACTCTCCTATTTACAAGGTTTAATACTGATGGCAAGAAATTGGGGTATTAGAGGCATACAGTTAGCAAAATTTCAGGTTGGAAAACACAACTGAGGAAAACAATTGTTAGAGGCATTGTATTGGCTGCTGCTGCACTTCTATTTTGTAAAAAGGTTCTTTTGTATAAAGACAGCCTATGCTGTAGAGCAGCAAGCCTTTAATCTTACCCTATCTTGCAGTAGCTAATACTCAACACAGCACCGAGCCTTGGTTTAAAAAAATAATAATAATAAATAAATAAATAAGGAAAAAAAAATCCAAACCACATTGTGCAAGCAATTTTTTTTACCAACAAAATGCCCACAGCAGTGTAAAATTCATGTTACGTAATCACAGGAGAGCAAGAACAGCTAAATCATTCCAGGAGATATGCTTAGCCAAGTGAGAAATGTTGTCTCTAATCATCTTCTCTCAAGAATGCTTGGGTACCACTTGTAACCAAAATTGTTTAAATCACCATTTCGGAATTCCATCTCATCCCACGAAAACAGGCAACTAATCTTTTTAGAAAAGTCATCATTGAAAAGATGTTTTTTTTTAAAAAATACAGCAGTAGCAGAACATAATAATAATTATAATAATAAAAAGAAGCAGTGTTTCCATCCAGGAATAAACTCCTAACCCAAGCAACTTTACACAGAGCTGTCCTTCAGAATCACCGCCCTTCCACTGCAGAGCAAGTGCAGCCTGGACCCGACAGGCTCTGTGAAATGTCTGGAATTTGCCTTTTTTGCTAATGCTGCCTTATAAAACCCCCAAACCACTTAAACTGTTGTCAGCTGGCCCTCCTTAAAACTACACGGGGTCAGCATATTGCTGCAGTCTTCTCTAGACCATTTCAGAAAACTCTTGGGGCTCCTCTGTGTGTGTGTTGGGGTGGAAGGTCCTAAAAAATGTTCTCATTTTTTTTATTTGCTTTTAGCTCTCCTGAGCAAGTCTTGTCCCAGACAATACATATTTCTACTCATGTTGGTTTCAATGACTCCAACCACATGCTGAAGACACACTGCATCCCCACAGAATACAACAGAAAATCCTAAACCCTTTGGGAGGGCACTGCCCCTCAAAATCAGCCTCAAAGGGCACCAACATCCCTCCAGCTCTGGGGTCGGCTGCCGACAAACGGCTGTGCTTGAAGCAGCAACCTCCGCCAGCACTTTGCACTCCTTACTATGAAACCACATTGCTGTTTTCTAACAAAGCTATTATTTCCCCAGTGTCTTTAAAGCATGCAAAACATCAGTGTCATCCAATTTATCCAGCACATTAAGCGTTGTTTGCCTGAAAAAAAAAAAAAAATCTCTCAAAGGACTAACTCCTTACGTCACCTTTCTGTACCACTGTGGTTTTTAGTTAATACTCAGATTATGAAAATGCAAAGAGGGCTAAACCCAGAGCAAGATGACACCATACCGACTATGATAAATGAGCTCTTTCCTGCCCCAAATAAGTGCCCCTCAAATAAAGCAAAGGATAAATAATCCAGCATTGGCTGAAATATTAAATCCACGCGTAAGTCAGTTATCTGGGAACACAGCAGCTTTCAGCAATTTAGCAAGTGAGCTCAAGAAGAACAATTAGAGTCCACCTGTAATCTACCTCCTGAAAACTTACAAAATTAACTTTAATCACTCTGAATGTGAAAGCCCACAAACAGCACGGTCCCCTGCCTTTACTGTGGCACAACTTCTTTGACTCCAGAGTTTTGAGTCAGTAAGGACAAGGGAGCGTCCCTAGGAGTTGCTCACAAGATGACATTCCATACAATTCTGATCACAGGTTCTCCCCCACGCATTCATTTATCTTAAAGTAATCCTCACCTATCCCAGTTATCTCCTAAATGCCACGGCTGAACCTGTTCTCTATCCAAATCCCACAAAACACAACACCAGATGTAGTGAGACCTAATGCAAACGGGAGCACACCAGCTCTCACTAAAGGCACACAGGCACCCTTGGGCAGAACCAAAAATCAGATTTCTAGCTGTATACAAATAAGAGTGCTTGCTTCACATTCCCAGATGAGAAAATAGTGGTAACAGTAGGTGTTCAGAGACAGGGGCTCCTCCTGCAAACACTCAGCCCGAAGCTTGTCTTGGCTGCAGTTTCACAGAGCCTGGCTGTATCTCAAAAAACCTGTTTCGGCAGAGAATCATCTGCCTCACTTTGTGCAAGTGGCTGAAGCAAAACTATCAACAGGACGGACCCCAGCCCAGTACCAAGGTGCTGCTGCTGAGGTTTGCAGCCAGGCTCCCTCCCACTGCCAGGGGCAGGTGCAGGATCAGGCCCCGGCCATCTGGGTTACCCAGGGCTTGGCATGTAAAACAGCCAGCCACTGAGTGTGCTGATTAAACAAGTATCAGACTTTTTTTTTTTTTTTCTGAAAAACAGGTCAGTAGAGTGCTAACTCCAAAATCTTCTTCTATTACTTAATTTTAGCAAAACAGAAAATCCCATTCCTGTAGCCTTCCAGGAGAATCACTTAAAATCCCAGTTAACCACTGAACAGTACTCTGTTAAACAGGCTAATTAAATATATTTCCACAGCTCACTTAGCTTCCTGACATTATTCTTTGGCTGTATACTCTGTCCAACAGCAATAAAACAACCTGGATGTTTACTCAAAAAAAAAAAAATCAATAATTTCATTTTTCTCTTCTCTCTCTGATTTGAACATTAACCTGGGAACGCAACAACTCTTGCAGTGACCTCTTGTGGAAGCACTCAGCAGCGCTCGAGCCTCCCCAAAAGAGAACGTCTCTCCTATCGCCCCATCCCACCGCCAGCGACACACACAGAAAGAAACTTCAGAAAGAGAAGACCCACAATTTATAAAGCAGCTCATCAGACCTCAAGGAAATCCAGCTGTTCCTATAGCTAACGATATGGCATTATTTGGGCTTCTGAATTAACATAATGGTATAGAGCTGTCATAATGTGGTTTTTTTTAATAAATACTTATAAAATAAAAAAAATTAGACCGTGTAAAACTCCCCCGATTTTGGCAGCAGTCAGATACGCTTAATCTTTCAGCATTCAGCAAACCAACTTGAAGAGTAAGGAAAGCGAAGCAGTTGCAATTGAAAACTTGTCACAAGTGTCATCTAGCAATGCATCTTAGTGTAAAAATCCACTTTGCATTGATTTACGTATCAGCAGGCCCCCTGCAGTCATAGAAATTGCAAAAGGAACACTGTGCCTTCGAATGCCAAAGAAAGCCCTGATAACATAAGCTGCTTGGTCATCCCTTCAGTAACTTCTCCAAAGTCAACTGAACTGGAGGATGGAAACTTTCACCCCGCAGTTTATAGAGATTTAGGGGACTGCTGAGGTCCGCATTTTTTTTTTTGGAGGATCCTCAGTGACAGACATACTGTAAACTTGAAGTAACTTGCTTAAAAGAACTTTCTCTCTGCAGCATGTGTAACTTAATTTGGATCAGATGAAAATGCAGCTTGTTTTAATTTAGGGGAGAGAAGCCTCAATGTACCAGGTCCCATAAGAACAACGTTTTGTCACCTACATGGGCTAGTAAGAAGGACAGGAGAGACAACAGACACTTATTTTATCTATAATACCGATGTGATAAAAATGAAAATGGTGCCTTAGCGCTACAGATGTAAAATTCATTTCCCTCTCCCTTCCTGGGTAACCTGCCTTGACCACACAGCCATGGGGCTGATCCTTTCCCCTGTCAAAGTCACAGGGACACATCAGGGCGTAAAGCTCTGTCTGAAGGAACTGCTTTGTAGGAACATGGCACAAAGCTAAAGAAGGCCAGGAATTAAATGCTAGCTTCATTAAAGCTCATGGTAAAATTCCCACGTAAGCCTTACGGAGCCAAGATTTCAGCCCAACTGCCAAAATACATTTGTGAAAGACCTGAAAGACACATTTTCCTGAGGAAGCTTCTAAGAGTTATTGTAACAGAAACAATAACCAATAATGATGACTCTTATCATATAGATAAGACTACATGTCTACATTTCTCTAAATTAAGCGCTTCTTCCAGACTGTTGGCACTCTTTATTGCATATTGCCGCTAAGTCCCAGAGTTAACCTTTTCCCTAACTCATCCTCTACCATAAAAGCAAATTATGCCATTAACATAAGCTTAATGCTTTTGCTGCTAGAATATGTGAAGGGTGAAGATGGACAGGCAAGACAGCTGCATTCCTCTGCCCCATGCACACAGCTCAACTCGCCGGATCGCTCTGCATGTGAGCCAGGTCCACAAAGCCCAGCCCTGCTCTAGAGACTTGCCCAATTCTGCACCCATCGCACCTCTACGATGCTGAGCTGAGGTCAGCGTCAGCAGGAGCTCTGAATGCACTGAAGAAGCAACCAATAATATCAGTAATAATGGGCACAGATGGCTGAGAACACCTGAGAACACTGCCCTAAGGACGGCCCTTATTAAAAGTCCAAAATACTAATGGCAGCAAAAGGCAGTCACCTTAATGGGATTTAACCCAGTGCTCTCACAAAACACTTCTTCTCTCAGCTCTGCAAAACACCTGGTGTTCTTAAGATCCAGGGCACAGCCAAGGCTGTAGCGAGATTGTATCAATCTTTGTGAGCCTCAGATAAGACCTTTACTCGATATATTTTCACTGTGCTTTAAAAGACAAAAAAAAAGAAAAAAAAGAAAAAAAATTGCAGAGAATGCACTGAGATAACCCTGAAGATAGGTCTGTGTGTCCTGAGGGCTCGTCCCTTTTTACCAACCACAGCAGCTGGTCTAACAACAGACCCCACTTCACCCCACAGACTTTGTCTCTCCTCTAGTGGAGCTCAACTGTGATGTGGGCAAAGAACCCGCAAAGCGGCTTAGAGGTTACCATCCACCACCAAATGCTTTGGGAAGCACCTGCAGCCTGCTGCTGGCCACAAAGCAAAGTATGCTGCGGCTCTGAAACAAGCTTCACAGTGTAAAGTCACCTCCAAAAGAGAGGTTCCCTGGGCAAAAGGATGCTGCAGGACCCCTCCGTTGCTTTAGCCATTGCTCCATCCTCCCCCAACACATTGGCTGGGAGAGGAACGTCCAGCAGGGCAGCCCACAAATCCCACCCCTCCGTACAGAGGGCAGAGGAGCCAACCCGTTCCCTTCTACTCAGCTCTTGGATGCTTTGCTCACAACTGACTCACTGTGAGCACTTCTCCCATAATTTTACCCTGATTTGTAGCCAAAGCTGGGGTGAAAAGGAAAGGTTCACAACATTCCTAAACAAAAAAACGCCTGAACGATGCTGAGAACTGAACATACAATTGCTTTTAACACCAGGCTGACCACCATACCAAGCCTGCGCACCGTGTCCCCACTACGTCAGTCCTGACTTTCCACATTTTAGAATTACTGCAATTTTGCCTATAAATTCTGTTACTCAGATCCATCTCTAGCACCTCTTGAGTAATTTGTCTTCACCTACATTTCATTTTTAAACCATCGCTTCCATTTCACCTGAAGAAGAGCCTATCTGCCCAAATACCTGTCTATTTTTTCCAGCCATACCTGTTGCCTAACAGAAGACATTACCTCCATCTATAAACCCGGTTGTTAAGAAAAGATTTATGGTCAAGAAGTAAAATTGGATTTCGTAAGTGTGAGAAAGCTCAAAAGAGAGCGTTCTTTAACCAGGAAAGGTGATAGAAGGGCTTTTTTTTGAGGATGCTGAAGATGTATTTTAAAAAACAACCATTAGTCTCTCCTTCACCCCGTTCCTCAACTTGACAATGAAAAATCTCTTGGAAACTGGTGAATCCAAGCAGAAAAATAAAACCCAACAGACAGTCAGCAGACCAAACCCTTGCCTTCTACCAAGCACTGGCAGGAAATACTTGATCCAGATTTGCTCTACCGGACACCATTAAGTTTGGACTAAACAGTGCTGGATCCAATGAAAATTACTATTTCTATAAAGAACAAACAAGGCTATGGTCCGGATGACAAAAATAACAACTAGATCATGTTTCAGGGCACAACACTAACCACTTACATGAGTTAAAAACAAATTCCCAATCCACTTTTCACCTTGTTGTCCAATGGGGTAGATTTGCCTTTGTAGCATCATGCTTAGGCATCATCAGTGGCAGAGAAAAAACAGAATAAATGACCAGATCAGCATGATTTATGCTCCCGAATTAGACCAGGTTAACAACTGGAGGGCAATACATGCATGAAAAGTATAATGTTCAAAAGCCTTCTGAGCTTTTCCAGTTTTTGACATCTCAAAGCTTTACTGAGCTTTCACCAGGGAGGACATGTGATTTAATTAGAGCATGATACAAAGCATGGCGATCCCAAACCGTGTTCCCTGCTCTGACACCAACTTGCCGCATGACCTTGGGAAAACAACTGTGATGCCCTGAGCCTCCGTTTACTCCACAATTCAAAGAACAGATTGGGAATGCTTCTGTGTGTCCTCTTCCACAAGGAGCTGTGAAGTGTAATTAAATTCCACCCAGCATTTTGAAATTGACAGAGGGAAAGTGATATATAAACCCCTACTAATTAACCTTGGATTTAATATTCTGGTAAATAAACACACTATTGTGGGAAACTAGCTCTTAGTGACCGTGCAGCTCCGGAGCTGGATAGGGAGTCAGCTGCTGACCACAGAACTGACACAGGCAACATGAGAGGGACGAAGCTCCCCAGAAAGGGTTGATGTCTTAATACATGGCCGGCAGTTTAACACACAACATTTTAAAACAAATTCTAGGTCCTCATCCCACTCCTGCTCCTGGGGAAGTCAATGAATCACTAATTCACTACCTGCCATCAAAACCAATGTCAAGCCAGCACACCAGACCACGTTAGCGTGAATGTGAGGTAAATCCGGGATTGTGCAGCAGAAAGGTGGAAGGGAACGCTTTTCAAACATCACATTAGTGTCTTGATTAATAATACATTTGGCAACTTTTCTCAGTGCTCTGCTCACCTGTCCCATTCCCATCCCCAGTTGCATGCTGGCACAGCAGTGCTTTGGTACGGCAGGCTCGCCCTAAACCTGGGCTGTCCAAGGAGGTATCTTTTAGCAGATACAAAGTCAAGGTCTTTTAGTGGACTTCATTTGTGCAAACATATGTTTCAGTAGTTATGTGCCAGCACAAAAGCTACGTAAAAAAGGAATGTAACTAGCACAAGACTTGTCTAAAGCAGCATCTACATTAATATACTTAGAGAGATGGTCTGCAACCACATCGGAACTTTAATGGAGCTGTATACAGGACTTTCGGCCAGTGCTTTGCCCTGGATGAAAGCATAAAATTAACTCTAGCAGCAAGGCGTAATTTGATGGCCATAGGGTCCTGAACCAGTCCTATAAATAAATATTCACCTAACAGAGGAGCCATAGATGAGCAGCTCCAGACATTTCTTCACATATTTACTGAGCACAGGATTTACCATTGTCAAAGCCACAGTCACTCCCTCATCCTCCTTCCCAGTACCTTTGCCACAGACTTTAAAGTGTCACAGAATTGCATAGACTTTGAAACACTGAATGACAGTGGTGGCAAGCCCAATTATTAAAGAACTAAAGAACAAGAAGAGGGAAAACAAAATGACCCGACAAGCAGAGAGGATATTGGAAATGTAAATGATGGCTACTTATCTTCCGTACGGGCTCACAAAAAAAAAAAAAAAAAAAAAAAAGCTACAAATTCATAGGACCGATAACGACATAAGAAGTGAGGGAAAGGACCGCGGAGGGCAGGCAGGCTCCAGCGGAGCCCGGCGGGTCACGACAGCCCCTCACCCCGGGCAGACCCCGTTCCTTGAAGGCGCCGCTTTGGCACAGACCCATGCCGCGCCCCGAGGAGCCGCCGCGGGGACGGAGGGACGGACGGATGGATGGATGGACAGACGGACGGACAGAGGGATGGATGGAGAAGATCTCTCACCGCTTGAGCGCCGGACGATGTTCTCCAGGAAGGTGTTCTGCGGTGCCACCAGCCCTCTCTTGCCCCCCGGCATCCTGCAGCGC
>NW_010117926.1:0-1385 GCF_000699245.1 Pterocles gutturalis
CTTGAGGTCTTTTCCAACCTTAGTGATTCTATGATTCTATGATTCTATGAAATTATGTTCATATTGTATATTTCTATACTATTTTTTTTTATATATAATATTGAATCTATACCAGCTGATGTATTTCTCTGGCATCAATACTACCTGTTTTTGAGCACCATTGGTGACTGGGATGTTTTGGATATTGAGACCACAGACCTCAATAACAATGAGGCTAACGCTTTTGGTTTGTGTAGGTCTGATAAACTGCAGATTACTTCAGCAATATTGTCTATCTATGCAATTTCCTAAACTACAACTCAGCTGACACTATCAGTCTCTTTATACCTACAATAACTTTTTGGCATTTCTTTATACTATCATCCATAAAAAGGTAAACTACAACTATCCTCAAAGGCAAAGAAAATGTAAGTAAAATAGTCACATTTTCAGGTATATTGACTTTTTCTGGTTTTGTTATTTCCCTTTGGCTAACACAGTACTATACTTGTTGCTGTGGAAATCTCCTCTATAGTTTTCACTGTTACAAGTGGATTACTTGTATTTCTCATTCTGTTTATGTGTCTTTCCTCCCTTCTCATTTGAAAAAATCCTGTATCATTTTATCTTTTGCTAGAATAACATAGGTCAAATTAAACTTATTCTAGTAGTATTTATTTTCCTCCAATAGCAATAAATTGGGCCTTGGGTGAGTCACTGAGGTACAGGTTCCCAGACTGTATTTCTATTAGTTACATAAAATTAACCTTACACTAGGTGTCTTTCCAAATTCAAAACACAAATTCCATGGCATTAAGTCTTGAGCAAGGTACACAGTTGTATCAGGTTTGGCTGAAATTGAGTTAATTTTCCCCATAGCAGTCCTCATAGTGCTGTGCTTTGTATGTACTTTTCTTGGTAGCTAGAAAGGTGTTGACAACACATCAGCGTTTTCGCTGCTGCTGAATAGTGCTTCCACAACATTGAGGCTGTCTCTCCAACATTCCTCCCCAACAGCTTCCTAGTATGCTGGGGGTGGGCAAGATCTTTGGAGGGGACACAGCTGGGACAGGGATAGCTGATCCAAACTGACCAAAGAGATATTCCACACCATATGACGTCTGCTCAGCAACAAAAGCTAAGAGAAAGCTGGGGGCTGGGGAGTGGGGAGCGGGGCAGGGCAGGGGGCAGCACGAGGCAGACATTTGTTAATACGACATGTGTCTTCTGGAGCAACTGCTACACACACTGAAGCCCTACTTCCTGGGAAGTGGCTGGATGGAAAGTAGAGAATAAAATCTTTTGTTTTTCTTTGCTTCTGCACACGGCCTTTGCTTTTGCTGTATTAATCTGCCTTTATCTTGTCTCATGAGGTTCTTTCCATCTTATTTTACTGCCCCTTGTCC
>NW_010117926.1:1432-36591 GCF_000699245.1 Pterocles gutturalis
TGGTGTCCAAAAAATGTTCCCCTGCCACAGCAGTAAAATAAAGCTTCTTCATTTAATTCTCCCTTACATCTTTAAAGTTAAGCTCTGTAATAAATTTGTTTTAGCTGAGTTCTTCTCTTGACACTAGTGTTTTAGTAAATGATTAGAGTACAAGAATGTTTCTGGGAATATTAGAAAATACTGCTAAAACATGGATTTTGAACTCAGTAACATGAATATTCAATACAGAAATACAGTCCCAAGAGTTTAATTCTTTAGTTAAGGAATTCAAAGAGTTGCATAACTGAAAATTTTCATTTAACTCCAATTTATTTATTCTTCCTGGGTAAAACCCAGAATAGATCAGTCAACGAAGGAAACAAATGCAATCTCTCTGTTCCTGACTGTGTGAGTGAGACAGAATCATCACAATATAAGTGTATACATATATATATGTGTGAGTACATATAAGTCCGTGTACATATATCTATCTATATGTAGATATAAATCATACTTATATGTGAGATTTATGATTTTCTGGTATATTTTGCTCCTGAACTCAATTGCGAATAAATTGAAAATGGGAGAAAGAGAGCCTAAATCTCCAACCCTTGCAAAAGACTGTTCACAGATAGCTCACCCATTAGGTTACAGAGGCTTTTATATGTGCAAAGCCAAAGAAACCCAAAGATTTTTTTAAGAAGAGCAGCCACAAAGGAGCAGGATTTCTCTTGGACAAGGCCCTGTAGATCAGGGCTACAATGTGCTGCACATTTTTGCATTTCCAGAAGACTGTAGGAAAGCAGATCTTTAAAATCACTTGCTTGACTTGTCACCATTCCTTGAGAGCATCATAAATTGGTTCTCTTGGATTTATTTGAATGTGCTTATACAGTTCCTTTTTCGGAGTCATGGATGATATAAAATGTGCGCTTATCTTTAAGATAGATGTTTCTGTTGCTGCTGCTTAGTATCAATAAATTAATTATTACTTTTTCATATATGTCTACATTTCATTCAGGTATTGAAATTACATAACCACATGAAGACATAAAAGAATGTTCCTACCAAAGCTAAAACACTAAGAGCCTTAAGAAATACAGATAAGAGGAGATATAAATGACAAATATATCTGTTTCCTGTGTAACTTGTTTTGTTAAGATTTGAAAAACTATAGAAAATTTTCTACACAGTTGGCAAATTATTCACTTTCCAAAAATGACTGTCTTAAGGGACAAACACCTTACTAAACTTACTGCGCTAAACAAACCTGCCAGTAAGTTATTTTTTTAATTAATTAAAATTCTATTATGTTAAAAAAATGACTGTAATATTCTAGTAACCTTCCGCACAAAATCTTTTGTGACAGAAAATTGACTATAGTGTAAAACATTTATTGCAGGACCTAAAGAGTCATTTTCATGTGAAGTGAAGAATTAGAAGCTATGTATATGCTGTTTCACCACTGCATGTCCCACCAACATAGGGTGGGTTGAGGTGATCTCTACCATTTTTAAGATCAAAGAAAGATTTGCATGTGAAAAAAAAAAAGCATTAACAGTGAAGAGATGTATGACTTGCCAACAAACTTAAATGCCCTAATTATTATGACTAATACTAGTGTGAAAATATTCCAACAACCACAATTCAAAAGCAGCAATATTGTATAAGAACTTTTACACAATGGATTACTTTTAACATTTATTCATCTTTATATTATCTTATTCCCTCTTTGGCAGCACAAAGTGCTTTCAGTATACCCTTGTACACTTTCCATAGACTCATGTCTGTTGGATTTGCTCTCCAGAGTTACCTTGTACAGTGTCCCACTCTGACCTTCCCATTGAAACCAGGATCGTGTCCATTCCTCCCTCGTACTCTGACTACCCTCATCCATCATAGATGCCATTTTCATGTCATCTTTCATCCATGCTCCAATCCCAAGACTGCAGCCCTCTCCCCAAAAAAGATCCTTTGGAGGACAAAGAACTAAAAGAACAACATCTTATAATTTGCTCTACGACAGTCAAACTGCTACTACCTGTGCCATACCCATTCCAGCAAGAAGAAGGTGGAACAACGTTGATAGTCCAACTGAAGTAAAAATATTTTCTCTGAAAAGAGTTAATCTGAATTCTTATACTGAAATACAAACTTTTAAATGTTTTAAAGTAGCCAAATAATTATTTAATACATAGTGCTCTTTCACGTAACCTGCATATTACTTTACTTCCCAAAATTATCTAAAATACAGTCTGCATTACTGTAACTTTTCAAAAAAAAATAAATTTATTGTTCATTATCTTTACTGTTTTTGCTTCTAAAATCCTGAACCACTTAATTCAGCATACAATAAATCCTTGAAGCACAGTGAGGAAACAAAGTAGGAAGGCATTTTATTTAACAGTGGATTTTTTTATAAAAAAGTTTTATCTTGCTTGTTAAATTAAGATGAGAATTTTTCTATTAACTAGGCTAGGAAGCCTTAGGGGCCACTGAAAGCTTTTTAATTGCATATTTAATTAGAAATGTGCTAGAGAGCTGGTGTTCAGCTTTTGTGAGGCTCATGGCTCCTGACAAAATGTCTGCTTTTAAGCCATTTTGTCTCTTGAAATGCTTTCTAAAAAGTGGGTTAAACAGAAGAAGCTTTAATTTTGTCTATTTTCACTTCAAAGGAATTTTATTGTTTTATCAAACCTACTGTAAAACCAAGGTGAAATGACATCTTCAAAAGTAAGCATTTTCAAGTAGATTAAGACTTCTAAATGAACAAACTTTAAAGATTCTGACAATTTATTGTTCTGCCTAGCTCACCAGCAATGGTGGAAGATGAAAGAAGGAAGGTAGAGAAGGATTGTATCTGGCTGCTACAGGTACAGAGTTTGCAAAAGCAAACCAGCAGCCAGTTTATCCAGCAGCCAGTGTCTGAGAAAAAGAGAAACAAATTCATAAATATTTTCTTTATATTCTGGGTAGAACAATGTTGACAGCAATGCCTGCAATTGTCAGGCTTCCTAGCACTTGCTCTAAACCTGGACAAAACAAGAACAATCCCAGTATGTCTTCTGCCCAGTGCTCAGTCACACCGCTTTCACCAAAAAGTTGCCTGACAGAAGTTTATTTGAAATTTAAGTTGCCTCAGAAGTGCTATCTTCCCCTGAGGTAATTTAACAGATAAAGGAGGGCAGCTCCAACAAAAACTGACAGCGCTTCAACTCCCAGCATTGCAGGTATGAATACACATTAGTTATGGATGGATAAAAATGCTTCTGAAACGTAGGCTGAACCACTAAAGTAAGCCACTGATTTTTAATGAAACACAGTATTTGAGTAAGTACAGTCTTTTACAGGAAGAATGGAAAGATTTTTTTGTTGTTTCACATGACAAGGTAGTTTGCATTAAATAAAATGTTAGAAACATATGCAAATTAGTTAATTAAAAGGGTGATTTTTTTGCACAGAAAAATAATTAAATGTTGTATTAGACAGTATAGCTAAATAAAGAGAACGTGCAAATGTCTCTTGATACACACAAAAGAGAAATCCACCAAACTTGACATCATATATTAATGATCACTGAGCTTTATAAGCTCATGGAAGTGCTAATGCATTGCTGTCCTTATTTCACCTTCACTCAGTAGCACAACCAGAGACTTCTGATTCCCTGGAGTATGTCTGCTCAGATAACTTAATCTATGTCTTTCATGACTAGTAAAATCCAGCAAGTAGCACACAAAGTTTTTGTTAACATCAGAGCTGGAATTTTTCTGTTTTCTAGGTGAACCACATCCATACTTTATGATAGTCCATGTGTTTGATGATAAACACGGCAAATATAATTGAGAAATAGGAAATAAATTTTGTTAGAAGTAACTTGCTTTGAGTAAATAGTCTTGAACACCACCCAACTGTAGCTCATATGAGACACTCTCATTTAACATCTGTCATCCACTATTAATTATCAAATTTATCCAAAATGCAATCTTATTAAAAATATTTCAACTTTGCATTTGAAAGTAATAATGAGAGTAATAATATTTCTACTTATGTCCAGCTCTATAACTTTACTATTTATTTATTTATTTTTGTGTTTGATTTTTTTATTTATAAATGGAAAAAGTCTTTAATATGTGTTTACACACTAGCTCCAATGCTAGAGACTAAGCAAATGCTTCAAACCTGGCTATGGAAAAGAGTTAACTAACTCAGGTTGGTGGATGAATTCACACAATAGCCAGAAATGACATCTCTACTAATGCTATTAGGTGCAAGAACAATATTCATGTTTTTAATCATGACTTATACAAACTGAAGTTACAGATTTGACATAGTTTTATGGTATTAGAGTGACTTCATTCTTACCTTTTCTTATAGAATCAGAGTTGTATGCATTCATTCATTGTTCCTCCATTCTTAAGACTAATACAAGTAGCATTGTGTAGAGTTAATTCTTGTCACTTGTTGCACAAACCTCTAAAACACAAGTGTGAGATGATATGAGGTCCATTGTGGAGTCCATCATCACCAGTATTCCAGTGATGTTCAGTTCTGTGTTTCCACATCAAAACCAAAAAGGACTGATTCTCTAGTAACTCTGTGTTAGGTGCAGAGTCCTGAGGGAAAGCTGGCTGGTTGAGCCTCAATCCTGTTAAACAGACATGATGCGGCCTGGCAAGAAGAACTCTTTGAAGTAGTGGCTGATGGCTACAACTGCACCTTCTGCTGAAAGCATTTGCCAATGGAGTTCAAAGGTTATGGACAGTCCTAAACTCTTACTTGATTATTGTTTATCTTGGATGCACAAATAACCACAATGGCTGAAAAAAGCTGAATTCCAAGTGGCCAAGAGTAATTTAGTTTTGTCATAATCTCTTTCCTTCCTCTCTAATGTTCAAAGGCAAAGTTTAGCTTCTCTAATACTGTCTGGGTAAGATGACACTTTTAATTACATTTGCATATGTGGGGATGATTATATACTAGATATCATACAATGAGAGACTGAAAGAAGGCCCAGGTGACTATGTTTGTCTCAAAATTTACTGAGTGAGCCTAAAGAAAATTGTGTTTATGGTCCTCCAATCTAGGGACATCCGGTGAATTTTCTGAAAACTTGTGTGCAAAAATTCCCAAAGACTAGTGCAGTATTCACTGAAAAGGCACATGCAATAAAGTCAAAGCTATCATCTGTCCCTATCCTTTTCATTAAAAGCTATAGTAAATGAGTTATTCTGTAAAAGAAAGATCCACTGGGCATTTTGTTGCACCACAGCAGCAGATTTAAGAATGAGACTCGCTGTCTTTATCTCAAATATTTTTAATCTAGATTGACTTTTTAGAGCTGAACAATGGAGAATGAGATGCAGTTGAAAGCACTATGAATAAATGATAATGTTTTACTCATTTCATATTAGTTACACATTCTTAAGCTTTTTACTAACCTAATTCTTTAACACATCTCTGCAGCTCATAAAATTTAGAATAGGAAATGTCTTAAATGGAGCGGGATTGAAAAGCAGGCTGGCTGCTTGCCATACTGTCCTGGACTACTGACATATTTTATCCAACGCTGCAACATTCAGTTTTACCGGTCAGAGATGGACAAAACACTGTCCTTACTAAAAACCACTCTGCTTTCAAATAAGGCTTGCTTATTTCCAAGACAAATCTCACAGCTGTGAAAAAAAATCAGCTTAAAAAATTGAATATAGATCTTTTAAGGCTTCCAAAACTAAGTTGTTCTCTTTAATCTAGAAAGAAGTATTGTCTTAACACTGGGTGAGATCCTCAGGCAAAATCTCTGCATTGTCTTCCATGGTTTGTTCATCAAATTTAACAGTACCTTATTCACATGTACTGCTTTTATACTGGGAAATGCATAACCCTTTCAACTTCTTAAACAATCTGAGCACCAATGCTTCCTATTTTCAGCTCTTCCAAATTGTTCTGGATAAAAGCAGGTGATGTTACTCCTTTTTTTTTTTTTTTTTTTTCTGGCTGTCTCTGAAGATATATGAAGTCTTTAATTTTGTTTTTTGGTTGTTTTTTTTGTTTTGGTGGGGTTTTTTGGTTTTGTTTTTGTTTTTGTTTTTTGTGGACCATACGGTTCTTACCAAGCTTCTGGACCATGCTTCTAGGTTTAAGAAGCCTCAGGGCAGAGGTAGGTGCCTTAAAATGCCTGTTCATTGCTCAAAGGATCATGTCCTAACATCAGCAAATAAAAGACACTAAGGGCATAGTTCATTTATAGCTGGATGTAATCAACAGAGTATTAAAGGACACCAAAAACATGTTAAGAGAAAAGTCAAGAAGCATACTTCTATAAAATATTTAGACATATGGAAAGAGAGCCGCAATTAGATGTGGAAGCCAAGGAAAATCTGAAAGGGTTCAACATAGGAAGTGAAGCAGGGTGGTATGTTGCTCCACTGCACTTTCAAAAATCTGAATTGTCAATGACAATTTCTATATTTTTCCTTTATTTTATTTTCTAACAGCACCCAGCTTTTGCCTCACAAAGAGAAAGGCAGCCTGCTTCACAGAATCCACACGAATTCAGCAAGAGTGGGAAGCCTTTCCTTTTCCAAGAACAGATAATTGTCTACATCTAACAAGGCACCTGCTCCTATCTCATGGTTTCTGTAAAGTTCCCATTTTGCAGAGACTGACAGCTTGCAGTATGTAAGTCATCAGTATTCCCACAGTTAAGAGCTCAGCAGGGGTCTTGCAAGGTAAGATACTATCAATTAGTTGATCACAAGTCAGTAAGTGCCAGGGATGCTGCTTCTCATAAAGAGCCTGACAGTATCTTTTTGCAGAACAGCAGATCTTGAGTCAACAGGAGCTCAGTGGCATACTCCCACTTTCCCCATTAAATAATTTGTTAGAATTGCTAGAGAAACGATAGCAAGCTGAACACAGATGTTTATATAAGTGTGTGCATATCTTTGCATGCATGTGTGTTGGGGAATATATCTAGACATCTTCAGGATATGTTGCAAGTGTTTTGGTTTTTTTTCATATTCACTTCCTTGATATCAAAGAGGCTGGTTGTAATGTAAGCGGTCTTGTTGTCTAACCATTGTTTCTGTTTCCCATAATCACATCTGAATTCAGCAAGCATTTGCAAAGGAACTCAGAGCAGCAGCCAGTGGTTTGCTTTTCTACATCAGTGTGTAATTTTTCAGTGCTGGATTCCTAGCGTCTTTGAGACAATGAGGTGTGACACTTGAGCTTTAATTCATTTTGCATCTTCCTTATTTAATCAAAAGAGGAGATACCTGGTGCACCACAATAGATAATTTACAAAATGTAAACGCTTCATTAAAGTTGGTTTCAACATTTACAGTTGGAATAAAGGATTTCTGTTTTGCAATGCCACATTCATTTCTTCCTTCTGTCCCTCTGGAGGTCTCTGATTTCATCATGACATCTCTAAATTTCAAATTTAGCATCCTTTTTCATCTGTACAATCCCCTTTTGATGACCTTATCTCTTGGAAAAGTATTTTCCTTTACACTTAGCAATTAAACTCTTTGCTTAGTGCAATGTTATGTATCAAGAGATTGCTTTAAAGTATTACATGTGTTTATTGGTAGGAAACATGATTTTCTAATAGATTTTTTGATGGTGGATTATTATTTAAAAACAGGAAGATTAATTTTAAATGTTAAGAAAGTGTTGGATTAATAGACAGAAACTGATACTTGTAGTAACCTGATGACTGTAATTTGTCCACTATGTGCCTAAAATGTATGAGAGTTGCATGTATGTAAAATATGAAATATAACTCTCATATGCATTGATTACTTTAATCCAAATCTGAATAATTTAAAATGATTTTATTCATTTTTCACTTGCTAATTTCTCATTTCATGTCATTCCAAAGAATGAAATCAAAATTATGTATATTGTATATTGTATAAATTTCCCCAAGAGTATATACTAATTATTTATTTGAGGACAATGAGTTTCTGGAGTGTTTCTTGATGAAGAACCGGATGCTCACTTTCAAAAATAAATACTGTCTGTTTTTGTAGGAAATTCCAGAACAGCAGCTAAAGCCTTGGGACATCTGTTTTCTTCCTGAGCAGTCAAGAACTGCCATGGATAATTCATAACCCCTTGACTGGTTTCAGTGAGCAAGAAGAGATGACACAAAAGAACTATCACCCCTATACATATCAACTGTGTAAGTATTTGACCTCTGGAATGCCGCTGAAAGGGAAACACCTTTCCCCTTTCCTCCTGTGACTGAAATTTCTGGCGCAAATGATGCTCAAACAGCTCAGCAGGACTAATTAAGGACAGTATAAAAGAATACATCACATTAATAATCTGACTTATAGTATCACTACACAGTGTACTGAATCACACTGTGAAATGTTGCACTTCAGGACTTTGATCCTGCCAGAGACTTCATACAGAGATTAAAAATAATCTAGTTGTACTTTGAAAAAGAATAAGAGTGATGGCTTATGCAAAACAAGCCTATAAAATTTGTTACTGTGACAAGTCTAGAAGCTGTGGTATATTTAGTAGCAAATTAATAGTGTTACAGTCTTTAGATTCTTCTGATTGCACTGTGGGAAGCAAAATCAATCATTTTTCCTCCTCCTTTCCACTCTCTCTGTTGAGTCCAAAACATGCATCTCATCCATTAACATAATAATTAATCCTGGCCTTCCACTAACTGTTACTCTTTTCTACTTGACATCCTCTGACTCCCACAATGTATATTAAGATACATCACAGAACAATATTTTCTTTGTAAAAGAGACCACACAAATCTTCATATGGGGAAACTGTATTTGTGATATGTTGTTTATCTTAGATAAAACATAGGTGATGGAATGGTTTGGGTTGGAAGTGATGTTTAAAGATTGTCTAATCCAACCTCCCTGCCACGGGCAAGAACGATTGGCTTTATGGGCTACAAGCATACATTGCTGGTTCAAGTTCAATTTTTCATCCACTGGTACTCCCAAGTCCTCTTCTTCAGGGCTGCTCTCAACCCATCTGTTCCCTGGTCTGTACTGATGTTGGGGATTGCCCTGACTCAAATGCAGGACCTTGCACATTGTTGAACTTCATGAAGTTCACATGGGCCCACTCCTCTGTCAAGCCTGTCAAGGTCCTTCTGGATGGCATCCCTTCTCTCAAGGGTATCAACTACACCACTCAGCTTGGTGTCATCTGCAAACTTGTTGAAGGTACACTCAATCCATCTGTCTATGTCACTGATGATGGCCCTAGAGGGACACCACTCATTACTAGTTTCCAGTTTGACATTGAGCCATTGACCGTAACTCTTTGGACATGACCATCCAGCCAATTCCTAATCCTATCATTCTAACAGTCCGTCCATCAAAGCCATATCTCTGCATTTCAGAAGTAAGAATGTTGTTGGGAATCATACGAAAGGCCTTACAGAAGTCCAAGTAGATGACATTTGTAGCTGCTCCCTTGACCACCAATTCAAATATCTTGTCTAACAAATGTGTGAACAAAAACAATCTGTTTTTAGATTTTATTTTCATATTTTAGAAGCATTTAAATTCAGTATTTGTTTGCTTATCTAGCTGTCTATATGTCTGAAATCTGTATTTGCAATCTTATTTTTATTTCATGTACTCTTTTTTTAAGACAAAGAAAATGAAAGGATTTCTTTTCACCGTATCATCCACAGTAAAAAGTTATTCTTTTTATTGCCTTATTTTCTTTTGATTTAAAACTTAATGCATGCATTGATAATGACTTCACAATGTCATGAGTAATATTAAAGCATTTTGTAAGCTAAAATATGAATGTTATGCAAAGTCCATATTAGCCCCTATTAAAATTCAGCTATATTAACAGCAGTATTTGGCTACTCACAAAGAATTTTCATATTTCTTATCAACCCTTAATTTATCCAGAAAGACTAGTCTGCAATGCATGCATTCAAGACATTACACTATAAATTCAATCATCTTTTGTATGTCCAGAAGGGAAGAAACAAAATGATAATGATAATGAATAAGAGGATACTACTTCACTAATCTAGAACTGATTGCCATATAAAACCAGCAGGCTGATTAAAATGCATATTTAAATTACACAAATGCCACAAATAACTCAAATGTAAATAGAGGATTTTTTTTCCTAACAAAATAATGTTATTGTAGAGCACTCAGTTTTGAAAGATTCTGGCTGTTTGCAGTAAGTCTGAGAAACCTCACTCCCTCCCCTGAAGTTTAGCATGAACTTAAACTCATTTGGAACCTCGAAGGAGCAAGCCAAAAGCAATTACTTAATGTGAAATTTGTCCAGATGCTTACCAGGGATAATGGTGAGTGGGAAGATTTATTTCTACAGCGTGAAAAGTGTGTTTTATGCTTTGCAGGCAGAATCAAGAAAAACTGTTTGCCCTGAAGATTTCACAGGCTATTTACAAAAAGCTTTCAGTGTTGCATCTTCTGTGTAATCCCTGAGGAGTAAAGACCTTTGAACATTAGGGAAGAGTCAGAAAATATATAAACTATGTCATCAAAAAGGGCAAGAACAGGATTTTATATTGTAAGTGCTGGTAAAGGAAATTGGAACATAGGAGGCAAGAAATAGTCAACCTGATATAAATCACAGAAAGATAGATAAGAATCTCTCATTACTTTCTCTGAGCTTTGCACAAAAGTTACATGTTTAATCAGGGTGTTATTCCTTCTGTTAGTCCCTCTGGGGACTTGGGAACATCTCCATATTTATCAATAGATAACTGCAAGTTCTCTTGATTGATCACTGTTTTTCTCAGTGTTCTGGAAATAACAATGAATTCTTCTGTCATCTTTCTCTTCAAAATAATGTTTGACAGCTTTCTGATCTTTCCAGAAAAAAAAAAAAAAAACCTAACCAAACACAAAAATAAACAAACAAACAAAACAAAACAAAACAAAACAAAACAAAAAAAAAAGGGCTCCTGAATTTTAAAAACTTAAATGATCTTTACTTTTCCATAGTTGTACCATAATAAAAAAATAATTCTTCCATACTTTACTACATTTTTAAAATACTATGGTATCTATAAGCATCTTCAATTTTTGGATCAATCAAAGGTATCCAACATTTTACAAGGTATGCCTCTTTACAGTTTACTGTTGTCACATTTGTGAACAAAAAGTTGAGATAACACACGTTATTTCAATTTGGATACAATTTTCATCAAAACATTCTGAATACTTAGAGGATGACTCATTTATTTTCTCTTCTGAATCTGAAATTATAACATTTTAAAAGTTTTCTAGTTTTCCCTAAGTAGAACCTTGACAGCAGAGTTCTGTACAAAGATAATATCTTTGTAACTACCTTGTGTGATCAGTACTTTTCTGGTTGAGTGAGTGATTCAAAAAATAATGTGAAACTTACAACTAAAATTCAAGCAGAAATATTTTACATCTAGATTTATATTGTCCTTCCACTAAATAGTGTTCTGAACAAAGATGAAGTAGTGTTTAATTTCCATCTTAAGGCATTTTGCAATATCAGCCCACTAAGCTTACATCATGGTCTTGTATCTCTTTTTTATATGTTTAAACCTTTCAAAGTTGAAGAACTGACATCCATTAACTTTATGGTTTAGATCAGAAGGAAAGTAACAGAAAACTGTTGATTCCAAAAGCCTTGAACATTTTATCTTGCTACTTTGGCAATGCTCATGTGTTCATAATGATGTTAAGGAATTACCAATCAGTTAAGTAGAAGAGATTCTCAAACCATAAGACCTTTCCTACAGGAGAGATTTAACATCATTATTTTTGAAATATGACCTTCCCAGCAGCATTTGTAATTATACTTCCAAATTAGAACTAATATACCCTCAAAACCAGTCTCTCAGTTACTGAGTGTATCAATTCCATTCCACAGAAAAAGTGAGCTTTCAAAATAATGTCGGAAAGTTTATACTACAGAGAAATGCAGATATTGTTGAATCCTAAATAATAGTATCATCTACTCTGTGAGGCACTAAAAATGAATATTAAATCCAAATTAATCTTGCTGTCATATTTGAAAACAAGATGTAAGATGAAATAAAATTCACTAGTATTAGGAACATTTTTTACTCTTCTGCCTATTTCTGTATATTAGAATAATAAACAGTGAAGTAAAAATATATGTATTGTTGATAAGGTGACAGACATACACAGTTATTTGTTGACAGATTTCTTTTTGCGGATAATTTAACTTATGTTGTATTATATTTATGGTGTGCAGCTGAAACCTGAATAATAAGTTATTTGAGACCTTATGATGACAAAAGATTGGACAACATAGCAGGAGGACAACAGGATATTCTAGCAGCTGTTACTGAACCGCCTATCTCCTGTGGTAGTGGATCTTCAGAGTAGAATAAAAATGGTTCAGGCTAATGAAAAAAAAAAAATCTGCTTTCTAACACTGAAGTTGTTATGAATTATTCCAGAGTCACAGGGCAAACATTTCTGAGAGGTGTGCAAACAACTTTCCGTCTTCTTTATTTTTATTTCATACTATAAGATTTGTTTGATTCTAAACTTTTACTGGGAAGAGAACATCTCTGCAAATTTTCTCAATCGTTAGCACAATTCAGATAGAGATTAGAGGTAAGAGATTTCATCTTCCACCTCTGAGGCTGACCTGGTGCTCAGCTTGCAAAAAGGTACTCATCTGAGTACCAGGTATAGACATTTCACACCTAACAGCACTCATCTAGCTTCCCAAGCATTTATTCCACACACAAAGCCACATGCACTATACACAATAATACTTTGCACAAATGCATGCATATCTTTCACATCTGACCCCCAGAGCCATAGTCTTTGACTGAAAAAGAGAGATACACCTGGAAGGAGGACTCAAATCCTTCTTCACTAGCTATGCCTTAACTGCTAGGGCTATAGATAAGTATATCTGTTCTCTTGCTCTCATTTTGTTTCTATTATTCTTATATTTCCACCTCTACAATTACTTACCAGAAAAAAAAGGCAGGAGATTAGTCTTTTAACTGTCAGGGGGCTTTCTTGGAGGATGGAAAAAAATTATGAGGGAGTAGAATTAAGTTGTTACTTTTCCCAAAAAAAAACATTTTGACCAAGAGTCGCACAGCAGTGTTTCATCTGTCTTTGTTTTGCATTGACAGCCAGTGCAGCTGCTTTGCACTGAACTCACAGCTGTGTGCTGTGTGAACATCTACATTTGAGTTTTAGTTCCCATCAAGATTATTTCAAAGCAATTCTCTCAATTGCTCCCACTTACTGTACTTCATATCACAGAAATTTGTTCTTTTTTTGGAAATTAAACAAGAAAACACACTCCAGAAGGATACCTAATATGGTCCACTTGTGAACAGACATTCAGTTCATAGGACCAGACAAGAGCTACTCCAAAATGAAATACCTCAACTGCGCAGTGGGGACATCAGGCCCACAGCACCAACTCTTTAATTCTGTGGTTCTGCACCTATTCCACCACACTGCTAATGCAGACATAGCTTATGTGTGTTGACCAGTCAGAGCAAGACTAATTAATACTGCCATTTCAGAGACCTAGAAAGAATTTAGGTATTTTTTTAGTCTGAGTCATGACAGGGTTCAGGTAGAAACCTAGAAGCTTGGCTATACAAATTTGTTAACTTTCACACATGCAAAAATTGTTGAGTGCTTAAGAAATTTTGAGTGGTTAGCATTTAGTGCTTAGCCTGCTCACAAGTGTACTAGCAAATAAAACAGAATAAGGGCATTGGTGCAAACACAGGTACAGAGCCATTCATACTATTTAACCATTAGCGTACTCGTATTTTTGTCTGCTCAGGTTAAAAAATCTCTCAGATCATGGGTACACATAGTACAGGGGAAAGTGAAGGCCAAAGACTCTTCCTAAAATTACTGATGTCATGCTCTAAGGAAGAGTTCAACTCTCCATTGGCAAGGCACTGAAGAGGTGCAATATCTTTCTCATTTGATACTGTTGTGATACACATCATTTCCTGTCCAGTAGCTGGGATACTCCAGGATAATAGGTCGTGAGACGTAATAGGTGGGAGAAACCTCCAAGCAGGGATGTGTAAGAAAAGACTTCACACAGACTGTGAATTCTTTACTAAATTCCAATATTTTGCTCCTTATATCTGGAAGTAAATTATCTGATATCTATTGAGAATCTTCTACTGTACTAAACTCGTAGCAATGAGAAGAGTAAAAACCAAGTCTTCTTCCCAACACTAGTCAACTTAGAATTGACACAGAGTTAATATCTATCAAAAAGTTAGTTTTGAAGAATACCTTTAAAGAATAAATTCAAGAAAATACTAAAAAGTGTTCTGATGACAATGATTTTTCAAAGAAAATTTTACTTGTGCAAATGAGGATAAAAAAAAGAAGACAGAAGAGGGAAGTTTCCAGTTAGGCAAAGATAAAAAGACAGTAGGAAACCTGAAAAACCATGAATGGGGGAAAAGACATTATAGAAAAATATATGAAGTGGCATAATAAATCAAGTTTCCAGAATACAACATTTATTTAGGATTAATGAGACATTAATATGATCATTTTTACCTAGTGCATACAATTTTCAAGTGCTGATCTTATGTAGGATAAAGAACTCAATTGTGTTTTGGTAATAGGTTCTGTCATATGTTTTGGCTAAAATGGCCTCACAATATTTACAGCCAATAAATATAGAATTAATGCATATACTAATATGATCTCAGAACTACAGCCCTGAATGGAAACTTTTAAACATTGCTTGCTGTTGCTTATAGCTTTCAAAACAGACCACAAACCCTTTGAGCTAAATTTTTCCATGCTCATTTTCAACTTAAAGGTGAATTTTTTTGGAAGTTTAGGAAAATGTGAGTTCGGTACTTTAGAGTTACCTGAGCATGAAAATGTGTTTTTCATGCTTAAATATGACTTTTTTTGCACTCTGATGATTCAAGAAATAGTTTCATTTTCAAACTTGGCATAGAGCATGTACTGTCACCTATAGGAAGCATATGATTTGAAAAAGAGAGTAGAAATTAAATACTTATAGAGAGTTTGGGGTTTTTTTTTAGTCTGAACCGTAGCCAGTTCCTGAATTTGTTACTGTTTTTCTCCCTCTGGATGCTGAGAATGATCCTGTTAAACTGTTTGTAACTCTAAAATCCTATATTGGTGCAATTTTACTGTTGACCATGCACATATTTGGAAGTAAAGAAAGCAAAACAACTGCATTGTGCCAAAATGCAATAATGTTACTATATAAACCAAGATAAAACAACACATATATGCCAATAAATTAAGCTTTAACTTTCAGTACCTTGCGTTATGTATACCATATTACATTGAAGTGGCTTGGTTTGGGTTGGGTTGGGTTGGTTTGGTTTTGTTGTGGGCATGCTACATCTTATAAATAATTTTAATCATAAAGCACCTCGTAACAAGCAAATCATTTTGAAAAAATTGACTCATTAAATAAATTACACAACTGATTTAATGCTTGAACTTGATTACAATCAATAGGTCAAATTTTCATAAGGACAACAGTCAGTAGCAAACTGCAGCATCTAAAGTCACTGTGAAAATACTTTGAGCAACTTAAGGACAAATCTATACTGTACAATAAAGTACTCTGAGGCATGCTGAACACAGCTGGGTTGTGCCTCTGGCATCAGGTGGCACAACCAGATCTTGGCAGAGATATTGGAAGCTGAGTTAGCTGCCTCACCTATACTTGAATGTCACCCAAGAACAGGACTGCACTCGGCAGCAACATTATGCTCCTACATGTTATGATGATTGTAGTCATAGAGCTAGTGTCATTGCTACCAGCTAAGAATGAAGGCTGCGGTCGAATGGGGCATGTAACACCACTCCCACTATATAGACAAAACTTTTGATCGAAAGACAGGAAAGCAGAGAAAATGAGTAAAAGGTTAGATGCCACAATGAAGGGAAGTCACCTAGAGAGCTTCAAACTTATTTTAATATATACATATAGATGCATAAATATATTAAAATAGCTGTGTGTATATATAAACTAAAATAGTTGTATTTTATATATGTATATATATTTATAAAAACATCTGGAAAAGTGAGTAAAGAGTGGAAAGTTGTCTGATTTTATAAAATTATTCAAGGGATTAAGGACATGGCAGAAAGGACATTATGAGACATTATAAGGCAATACAATGGAAGATGAAGTGAACTTTAGATTAATGGAAAATGTAGGACAGGTGGAGAAAATATTCCAGCTTCATATATTAAAAGCTGGGCTTGATGATGACCAGTACTATTCAGAAACAAGACAGGGAGTTTCATAAAAACATCAGCTCAGTACTTGAGTGAAGTCAAAAGAAAACAATAGAAGGGTAAAGAATTATTAGGAAAGGAAAAAGGAATACAACCAGAACATTATGCCACAGTGCAAACTCAGGGTTTGCCCACAGTTGTGTGGTTCTAGTCCCCTCAACTCTGAAAAGGATAGAGAAGAACTTGAAGAGTTTCAAAGGGCTGCAAGAGCCAACTTAACTTAAGGTTACATTGTTAAAAAATTGCAAAACAAGTGGTTTTAGAAGCATGGACAAGAACCAGCTGTTCTGTTTTCTCCCATGCAAATTCTAGGACCATGGTATGAAGGGTGTGAACACTAGATAAAACATAAAATTGGCTAGATGGATCCTTTATAAGTTAGACTTTATTATATTTTGGTGTTCTTAGTGAACAGACCCTTTAATCCTTCCTAGATTGGCCCTCATCTACCTAGATAAAGCAGGTAATTTACCCATGAAAATATAAGTTGAGATACCTTTTATCGAATGAATACCCTAGGAAAAAAAAAAATGGAAAAAAAAAAAGAGTTTTTTATATTGCAGGTTTCTTTGGCAACCATCAAAGTTTAGTATGGTAATGGCTAGGGTTCCTGAGTATTGAAGGCAACATATTATTTAAGTCCACAGGCTGCAAGGCCTTGAAAAGAGCAGCATTGCCATCATGTCCCTCAAATGAATAAGGAAATCAGTGCACATAGTCCTGAAATGGTGTAGAAGGTTTGTTAGTCATCACTAGGTACTACTTCCATTTGCCAATTTGTTTCTCATTTAATATTAATCATTTTGTGTGCATATTGTACCATAGAAGAACACTATTCCTCTAATGACATCCGTAATAGTCTTCACATTCAGGTAGCAAGGAAAAAAAAATTTAAAAAGTGGCAGTATCATTCTCCTAGATAAGAACGCCTTAGATCCAGCCACACAGGTATCCAAAAATATATAGCCATACCTGGGCTTAACATTTCAATGCTCAAGCAATTTGAAAAACAATGTCCAGAACCAAATTAAGGTGGAAAATGGATAAATCTGTATTGTGACCCTCAAGCCATCTTAAAAATATTAATCCTTGGGATGCTCAAATCCCTCAGGTACCCAAAATTCTGCTTATCTTTTTGTCTAAAGGCACTTTGAACTTGACAGTAATGATTTACTGCCTTCTAGATCAAACCTGTCTTCCACAAGAATCCACAAAAGGTTTGATTTTTTTTTCACTTTCAAGGTCAGAGGACTAGGAAGAGCACAGGCAAGAAGGGTGTTCACAGAATACATTTATTGAATAACCAGCATAGAAAAAGCAGACTTAACCACAATTTTCCTCAAGAACAAGGCCAGAAGAGTTGTCAACGGCCTTTAGATAAGGATTTAGTGCTTAGGACACTCATCCAGGACATGAGATATTTTTGGTTTAATTTCTCCTCTGTGTGAGGAGACTTAAAACCAGAGTTTCTATTTATGCACTTTATACTTCAAATGCTTAATCAGCCCTTGGAGATGAATCCAAACTCCAGATGTCCCAAAGGAAAGTAATAAGCATTAAATCACAGCCCTTGTTCACTCAAGTTTTTCTTTATCCCATCTCCTCTTCTCCAACACAGTTAGTCAGAATTGCTTTAGAGCAAGTGGAAAAGCTTCAGGCAATGCAGATGGGACTCCTCATACACTCACTCTTCATCCTCAGCCTAAGCCACTGTTACCTGGCTCTAGAGGTCCAGCCTGATGCTCTAGATGTAAAAAACCTGCAGCCCACAGGCCGTGCACTCACCGGGCAGTGCAGTCTTTCAGGACTTGCCTGGTTTGTCTTGGGCTGAGAGAGTTTTAGTCTATGCCTATTGTAAACTGTTTTAATTTAGACTGTGCCTTAGGTATGGTAAAAGGCCAGCAGTCACTGCATAACAAACAAGAGCCCTGTTGTGTCAGGAGAGAGTGGAGAGACTGTTCTGCAGCATTCATAGTTTAATCAGAAGTTAACGAGAAGGAAATAGGCTGTTAAGAAAACACATAAAAAGTCACCCAGGCAGACCAAGACTGCAGTGGAATGGGCCCTCAGGACAAGTACCAGACTCCCCCAGGCAACCTTTGGACACTGATGACTTGCTGTGTTGGCCCACCTCGGTTCCTGAGGAAGACAGTCACCACTGACCTTAAGATTCAGGGGGTCTTTGGAAAGGTGAGCCTAATGCCAGAGAGAAAATAAGATACAGTAGGTTGTTCTGTGTTAACAGTTTCAACTATATGAAGCTCTAATGTACTAATTCAGATTATGACTGTTAGTGTTACTGTGCCTGGACTAGTATAACTGCTGAATTTTTTTATTAGACTACTAAAATATTAATGAGATTTGCAATAAATTCTTGCCTACATATACATGGGGTGTTCTCTTTTTTCCATAATAAGATTTTGTTTGTAACAAAAAGAATTATTAGTGTCCATTTTTTAAAAGAAAAAAATAGGCTTTTGCTTTGGAAGAAGGTTACAAGCTATAATGACAAGTGGAAGGAGGTGCTAAATGTCCGGTGTGCAAAATAGCTAATTCAAAAAGGACAGGTTTTAAGATACAGCCTGTCCTTATTACTTTCCCTTTAGGTTCCCACGTGAAGTTCTAGTTCAATTTCTGACCTTTTACCAGGTTACCGTTTCTTGTTCTTACCATGTTCTTGTGAGAAACCTGCTCCAGCAGTCAGGCAAATAATACTTAACATATATTACCTTATATACATTACTCAATATTACCTTACATACATTGCTCTTGAGTTTGGAACTTTATTTCGAAAGTTGTCTAAAGCTTACAAACCCATTCAAGTTAAATAGTTTTAAGTTAGATTTTTCAAAAGAATCATAATACACTAACATTCACATAGATTAAGTGTACCTACAACAGAAATACTGCATATTGAAGTTGTTCTGAAATTGGTAAGAATTAAACACCTAAATACCCAAATGGCATGAAGTGGCCTTTATATTACCTAAAGAATGCAAGTATCTAAATTACAATGAAAATACTAAAGTATCTAAATCGTGCAAACAGATTTGAATATTACATTTGGTATATGTTGTCATATTATATGCACTTAACAGTCTTTCATAAATTTGGAATAATCATTGAAAAACATCATTGCACAGATTGGTATACTATCTTAAATATAATTTCATTTGTGAATCAATTGCTCTCACCCCAGTTGGAAAAATCAGGAAAGCATTTTGTGAATCCTCCAAGTTTCACAATCTAACCCCAAAAGAACTGTGTTTATTGACAAGTTGTTATTAATTACTTTTTTATTTCGAATGTTTTATCTACTTAATCAGGATGCACACAAAATATGCAAATGATCAAACACGATGCAAAATCTAAGTGGTGGCAAATCTAAATTATTAGTTTGCAGACCATCTGTGTGTTAGAAATTATTTAACTAGCTTGTACTGAATACTGAACAGTGGATTCAGGGAAAAAAAAAAAAAACAATTGAGAGAATCTGCAAGAGATTTGTTGAGAAAATGGATTAAGATTGCTGTAAATATTAAAAATTGTTCAAACAGCCTTAGTTACAATTTCCTTTCTTATGGAATGAACGAACTACTGAAAGACAGTTCTGGTTTGGGGTTTTCTTAATTGACCTTTCAATACCCCAAAATCACATTAGAGAGCATGTGTGGTCTGAAAAATAAACATGGTTCCAGAATTCTCATCAGGTCCTCTGCTACATAGACAGATGAAATTTAATCACCTAATTTTGTAGTCTAAGATTAAAAGTTGGTGATAATAAATGTCAATATAAAAAGAACATTCAGATACTTAACAAACACGTAAGTTAATTAACTATTAGTTCCCTTCTTAAGGAATTGCTTCGCAAAATTTAGTTACTAGCGGTTAACAGCTGGTATATTAGCTAATGAGCAGAAGCAGTTTCAAGGACAAAGATAATAATATACAAAAGCAAACTTTAGTAAAGATGGATTTTTCAGAAGACTGCTGATATTACACAGGGTAGCAAATTCTCTCTAAAACAAGAACGTTTTACAACAAGCAATACTGCAATATTTACATAGTATCATTAAAACACATCAGCTACAAAAATATAAATAATTTTATTAAAGTTAAGAAGGCCTCTTGATTCAAACATTACTATTTAAATTTATTGCAGAATCTTGGCCATTAGTTTGATTCCAATAAGAATATTCATCTCTTTTAGACACAGAGAGATTGTTTTCTTGAATGCTATTGATATTAATACAGACTGTCAAAAAGGTGAACTTACTACCAGTGTAGTAATTTCAGTAATGAACTCACAGAATATTTTATTAAATGAAAAGTGAAGTAAAATGAATTAAAACTTGCCAGATTGAATTCACAGTTTCGTGCACCTTTGCAATTACAAGAAAACGCATTTTATTTAAAATTAATATGTAGAATGTATTTTCAAAGTTATCATGAAAAGGAGGATAAGTGGAAGTAAGCTTTAATGCTGTTCTTAAAATCTGTTTGGGATTTTGCTTTTTTATTTTGACACTTTTTATTTAAGAAAACCTCCAAACTGAACTATTTAAAAAGTTCTAAACCTATGACATTAAAGCAATATAATGTAGGTTTTTTATTTGTTTAAGAAATTATACATTCATATGGAACAAAATTAGCTTCAGCTAGCATTTCTCTTCATCTTTAGAAAAGGGACAAGGAAGAAGAATTTTGCAGATGTAAAAAGTGTAAGAAGTAATTTCAAATGAATCTTGTTTTTCCAAAGTGAACAACTACAACTTTTCATCCATAATTTCCCATTTCGTTTTGCAATTTGTTTTTTTTTTTTAAGTTGAAATAAGTAGCTAATTATCACTAGAAGCTTTATGTCAGATTTATAATATGGTTGTATAATTTTATTATCTCAAATAAACTTAAAAGAGTTACTACAACCAAGGGACTGGCGATTTGTTTTCGTGTCGCAATTTGGATTTTCCTGGCAAAAAAATGAGACAGCAAAATCTGTTACATTGTGTAATAAACCACTTGATCTGTAGATTTTTGGTTCATACACCCATATAGCTTAAACAAGAATCCCCAAATAGTTATTCATGGGAACATGAGTGCATTACATATAACTTTTTTTTTCATTTATTCATTGGAGATCTGACTATGGAACAACAGCAGAACTCTAAGTGGCTTATAGCTATAGTTCTTCAAAACATTTTTAAAAGACGAGCACCACAATCATCAATAATATTTATAAACAGCAGTGTTAAACCAGGCTATAGAACCTTAAATCCATAAAGTCAAATGAATATAATAGATAGAGTGCTGACTCAAAGACAATTTGAGACTAGATTACCTAACAATTCCTCAATAAAGCAAAGAATGGAAAAAAATCTCCATCACTTAGTTTTTGTTTCTAAGACAATTTTCAAAACCTGTTTCGCCTTTCTTTTGCAGTATGTCCTGAAATATAAGACAGATTTTCACTATGGGTCACAGCATATTTTGATGGTGTACCTCCATAATCACATATGCTGCTGTTTCAAAGGTGTGTAAAAAAAATACATGAAAACATTGAGTTAGTGTGGTATTGACTGTCTGCATAAGGACCTGTGTCGTCTCAATACAGGTTTCACAATCGATTTCTTTCCAGTCCTGCCTCTGGCTTATTCCTTGGCATGAGCAAATAACTAAGGAATGCTTTAAAAATAAAAGTCCAGATACATTTTTTTACTCCTAGAAATAAATATACAATGTAAGATGCTTAGAATTAAATCTGACAGCAATGAATTAAGTATTATTTCACCCTTTTATTCATATTTGAACACACCCGAAAGTATCAAAAATTGTGATAAATGCTGGCATTGACATTCCTATCTTTATTTCCTCACCTGTGCAATGAAAAATATGTGACCTAAACAACATAAAACAGAATAGAAGAAATAATCAGTGTATTTCTGCGATGTACTTGGACGTTCTTTTGTATCTCTAAGAAGGAGTCCTGCTGGTGGTTATGTTTTCCAGAACAAAAATTACAGTGATCGGTTTGGACCAAATAAATATCCTTTGCACAGAGGAAATCAGCTTTTTTTTTTTTTTTTTTATTATTTGTATTCAAATTACTGGAAAGTAATTTTGTAAACAAATTACTGGAGACTTGCCCAAGGAGTGTTTTGAGTATATAACTCGAATTTAGTATTTTGAACAGATAATTTCAGGGATAGAGCTGAACAATTAATATTAATAATGGCTTTTGCAATGTTTGCTTTCCTTTAGCTGGAATACACTACTCCAACATGTAATACAATGCCCTGCTTTATTTGTGGGTTTGTTTGGTTTTTAACTTCTACATTTCCCTTCTCCATCTTCCCTGATTTGTCTCAATAAATGCAATATACCTGCAAGTTAAATCTTTGGCCTTTCAAAAACTCCAGTTAGCAAAGCATACCTCTGTCTCAACACAGATTAAAATTATATCAATCTCATCCTTCACCCTTATTCTGGTTTCTCTTTATATTCAAGTCTCTCATCCTAGTTTCCATAGATCTGTTCATGGTAAGAGTAACACTTATCTAGGCAAGAGACACAACCTTCCCTCGTGCAAGTGCAAGTTTGTAGGGCCAGCTCAATCAGGACACAAGGACTGTCTCAAGCCCCACAGTTTTTTTATTCTATCACAGGCTTATGTAGCAAAAAAGACAAAGGAAACATAGCTGTAAACAACTCTTGTCATTTCCCACTGAGGAGAAAAGAAACCAAGAAAATCACATCGGACAAACATGAATCACAAAATGAACAAGCCTCTCTGGGAGGGACTTATAATAACTATATGAACACATTAGGACTCTCTCTTAGATGTTACCAGTTTTCCAAAATCAGTGGAGTCTCTGCACTAATAATGCTAATTTTTTCTAATGATCATAGAATCACAGAATCATTCAAAGTGGAAAAGACCTTTAAGATCATTGAGTCTGACCATAAACCTAACACTGCCAAGTCCACCACTAAACCATGTCTCTAAGTGCCACATCTTTTCAATACTGACAGGGACAGTGACACAACCACTTCCCTGGGCAGCCTGTTCCAGTGCTTGACAGCCCTTTCGGTGAAGAAATCTTTTCTAATATCCAATCTAAACCTCCCCTGGTGTCCCTAATATCCAACCTAAATCTCCCCTTGTGCAACTTGAGGCTGTTTCATCCCATCCTATTAATTGCTACCTGGTAAAAAAGATGGACACCCACCTCACTACAACCTCCTTCAGGTAGTTGTAGAGAGTGATAAGGTCACACCTCAGCCTCCCTTTCTCCAGGCCAAACAACCCCAATTCCCTCAGCCGTTCCTCAAAGGACTTGTTTTGTAGACCCTTCACCAGCTTTGTTGCTCTTCTTTGGCCATACTCCAGCACCTCAATGCCTTCCTTATAGTGAGGGGTGCAAAACTGAACATAGTATTCGAGGTGTCTCTCTTAATCTGAACTATTAACACATTATCTATCTTAAGCATAATTTTACTCTTGTCTTTGGCAGAAGTGTAAAAGAGATCCTGATCACTATTTCTCATTAAAAACCTCACATTTTCACTTTCTGAAGCAGAAAGCAAATTAATTTTCCTGTGTGACCAAAAATTGCAACTGGATGATTTCTATTTACAAGCCATTCTCCAACTTCAGAGCTGTTATTGAATCTATAATATGTAATACCAACACTATCCTTGAATGAGTAATATTCATCTTATGTTAATGCATATCATGACACAGCTGCTTAGTTCTACACCATGCTGAGTAAAATGACCCCACTGCATCACTAACTTATTTCACAGGATGGGTGTAATTAATTCTTATTTCTAAAGGATTTTGTGATTTTACAAAAAATTACAGATTTCTAGCTACTCTTTAAACAGTAGTCAAAATCCTGGAAATGTAATGTTATGAAGAGGAATTCACAAGGCTGAAAAATATATAATTTACAAAGAGAAAAAAGTGTGTGCATGATGACATGAATAAATCATAGAATGGACTGGGAAAAAAGAAAAGATCAGTAAGGTTCTACAAACTTTTAAATTCTCTCATATTTGATATTGATGAATTAATTACCTGGGATTTAAGCTTCCAGATGAATTTTTAACCAGGCATTTAGATACCAACAAATACGTCGGTGCTTGCGTATATCAAGATCTGTTTTCCTTTTCTTTCAAATGAAAATATTAGAGATATCATATTTACATATGATATTAGAGAAAGAATATTTATTCTAAATTAGTTGTTTAAGTGATTTGTCAGGTTATGCAGCTATTTAAAAAATCTTGTTTAAATAAGAATATTTGCAATTTAATTCAGATATGTTTTCAGATATGTAAGCAACAGTGCTTGTGTATCTCTTTTCTCAGAGATTCTGTGTTTTTTCTTCAAGCATGTTAGAGATGACTCATATAAAAAGGTTCTTTTAGTCTTGTCTTATCACTAATACAAATAAAAACAATTGATTTAATGTAACCAAATGATAAGGCATTAAAACTGCTCGCTAAGTCTTCTGTTGTGAAACTGAGACAAATTTAGAATTTCTTTCTAAGGTTCCTGTATCAGTTTTAAACATACTCTTAAGTATATGCTCTTCTCCCAAACACAAAAGAGTTACAGTTGCTTCTGTAAGATGACACTACCACCTTCTTCTGGCAGAATTTTGGCCCAACTCCAGCTACTATGTATGTTCATATATGTGTTCAGAGACTCAGAGAAGAACCAGTCAGAGCTTATAAAATCTTGGTCATTTCCTCAAGTTTCTTTGACATCTTCTATGTGTCTCTTGCAGACACTACTGGCCAAAATATGGTGAATGATGAGATGTAAAGTTGAAGATATTCTTTTCTCTGACCAGATGAAACCGTATAAACAGAGAATTTTCTGGACTGTCCTGGTTTCAGCTGGGACAGTAGCTAGTAAGAGACTAGTAAGAGGCTGTGTTTTGGATTTGTGTTGAGAAGAAGGCTGATAACATACTGATTAAAGTTTAAAGTTGCTGACAGGACAGGCAAGGACTTTCCAGTTTTTCTGCCATGCCTGTGGCTGCAATTGCAAGAGAAGCTAGCACAGCCCCAAGTACTAGCCTAGGATTCAACCTCAGGTTTAGGACTGAGACGCAAATTGGCCAATGATATATTCTGTATCATGCAAGTCATGCCACGTATATAGATGAGAATCTGTCTGGAAGTTCTCACTCCCCGGGTTGTGTCCCTCTAGCTCACCTCTTTCTCAGGGTTGTCTTGGTCTCTCAAACACTCAGACTCTTATCTCTGTTCCAGGGTTGTGGTTTCAGGACTCTCCCTGCTTTGGGATCAATGCTGGGAAAGGGCTGAGCCTTGGTCATCCGGTGGTGAATGATTTCACTGTGTACCACTCATTTGTATATTTGTGTATCATGATTACTATTATTATTATTATTATCATTATTAGCATTATCATTATTTTCTATTTTATTGTAGTTTAGTTATTAAATTGTTCTCATCTCAACCCATGAGTCTCTATTGCCTTTATGCCTTTAATTCTCTCTCCCCCATCCCTGGGAGGGGGATGGTGAGTGAGTGGCTGTGTGGTGTTCAGCTGCTGACCAGGTCAAACCATGACACCATATTAATAGAATATTATTAAGACTATGCTTTATAAATGCACCAAAGACTCTGTTTGAAAAATAGATGTTTATAAAGATGTCTAAATATAGATATAGTAGCGCAACAGCATGTGCTTTCAGAAAAGGTTATAAGACTGACAAAATAAGATAACAGAAATTTTAATAAAGAATTCAAAAAATAAAATTATTCAGGAATATTGTTCACATCTGAGATATGGGGATAGAAGGGTTAAGCATGCTTTAACAAGCTGTCTTTAACGTTTCAGTTCTTCTGTTGTCTCAGAAGTATTCAGAACATTGATTGCTCTTCTAGCATTTTCTATCCTTCCTGTTCTTTTGCTTCAACTAAAAGATAACTTTTACTTCCTAACTCTGGCTTTGGTGTCTATTTTTTTAATTAAACTAATTTACTTTCCTTTTAGTTGTGAGAACAGTCATGCAAGATTTTACCACTAGAATGAATATATGAGTAAGAATCCTTAACTAGACTCCTTAAAAGCATTAAATTCTATTATAAAGTTAGCACTGGTGTGGAATTTTATTGAGGTTATAAATATATATTGGCTAAGAGTGATCCTTTTCCTACTAAAATGAGTGAATGCTTCAGTAGATACAATATCAATTTCTGAAGGAATCCAACAGGCTGGATAACCAGCCATTGCAAGCTATGTGTCATATATGAGATAATACGGTTTGATGTTTTTTAAAAATTCCTAATTTAGTTTTAATCCACATAACAAGAATCACATAGTTAACATTGTTCCAGCTTACTCCTGCCAAACCTTCTAAGTCTAACAACACCACTGAAATGCTATGTCACGAGACTTGAAGTCCAAAATCGTGCCCTCTTGCTAACAAAAGAGTACACATTCATTTACAGTGAAAGCTAAAAAAAGTTTTGGTCTTGCTTACACACACATATAATTAATTTCATACACTCCAAGTAGTTCTACTGATGTCAATGGTCCTACTCAAAGTTTGCGTGCTTAAGGACATGAACAAGTCTTTGACTACTTCTGTACAAGGTTTTAAACAGCACCTTCCACAATGATGTCTGAGCCTTTCCCCCTTCCCTTAAGTATAAATATCTCTTATTGGTGTTAATGATGGCATGTATATCTGCTTTCTAAACACCAGGCTGTGATCCCAAGTCCATTTCATATTTCCCCAGAGGGAGCAGCTGGCCCACAAGGCACCCTCACAGCCAGATACAACTGCTTTGACTTGTCCTTCTCTTAGGACTGGTATGTGTTAGAGGATGGCTCATTTTCTTTTTAATTCAAGTAATGAGGGCTTGGCTGGTTGGTTCATTCTCTTCTGCCAAAATCCTGTATAGATAAAAATTCCAAATTCATGGATTTGCCTTGGATTTAAATTTCCGTCGCTTTTCCCTTTGACAGTTACCTTCCCAGATTTGGTTATTCCTTGCCTTGTATTCTTTACCTTCTAAAACTGTGTGATGTGGGCCAATGTTTCTCATTGTGTAAGCTAAAAAACAAAACTTGCATAAGATTGACAACTGCAAGACCTGTATTTTGGCTCTCTGTTAATTGAAAAGTACAGAGGCTGAGAGAGGCTGGGCTACATGTCCTGTTTGAACAAATGATAACTCCTTAGGTCAGGTTTTTGGTTATAACACAATAGTTTGGAAAATTTTCATTCTCCTAATGAAAACCTTATACTTTTAGCTTTAGATATTCCCTTCAGATATCTTTTTTGTTCTTATAATTGTGCAAACAAAAACATTGTGGTTTTAGCACATACAAATTAAATATGTTAGTCAGGGTAAAAAGTCAAATGCTGGAGGATGAAAGCTGTTGAAGGTGTACATTTTACCATGGCGTTAACTGAGAAGCAGGTGGAGAAAAACAGGTGTCATGAGTGGCATGTAGAAGGCTGTTATGGATAAAAGAACACTGTGCATGTGGTGTTCAGACCCACAAAACTAAGAAAATTAAGACTAGTTAAATTTTTCTTCTGTGTTCTGAAAAATTTATATAGAAGGAAGCAGCTGCTATTCTTGAAGTCACTTATGTTTTGTTTGTGTTTGTATATGCGTGTTTTAAATTTTTTTCTTATCTTAGACTAAGTAATTTAGGGGAAAGTGGGGTTTTACAAGTTTTTTGTTTTCTTTTTGCGTTGTAAATTAGTACACTGACAAACTGCGGGAAAATCTCACTTTATATATTGTATGGGTTGAATATAAACATGCTGTTTCTGAGACGTATTTAGTAATTACTGTTCTACAAGAGACAAGAAACAATTCCTCTTATGATACAAAGGTGACTGAAAAAATTTAATGCAAACCAAAGGATATCTACAGGTGTTGAATTAGTGCTTATAAACAGTGGAAACCTTCTTTTAACGTCACCTGATATTATGTGTAACATGACAAGGTCAAAGCATCACATTTCTTCCCAAGGTCTCCCAGTCTGCAAATCCCTGTTCTAGGCAACATTTTGCCACTGTCCTGAGCTGTGATCTTTGCCGGCTTACTGCATTTCTATTCCCTTCTTGTTCTTTTGAGCATTTTATTTTTAAAAAAAAAAAGAATGCATGGTCTTCAAGGAAAGTAATTGTGTCATGTCTAATTTTTGGCGCCAATGCAATTGTTGTGTAATATTGAGTGAAATGTAGTGGGGACTTGGATAAGAGGAAGAGAATTAAGATTTCATATGTCTATCTGTTTTTTTATATTCATTGATCAGACGTTTTAAAATGACATATTAAAACCAAAATAGCAGTTCAGGGATCTTAGTCTGAGTTCTCCAGATTAGTTGGACCAGGATCATTTACATCTTCTTTCTCCCTAAAATGTTTTTTGGCTCCACAAGCTTCAACAGGAACGATGGATAAAGTTCCCCTGGAAATGTTGTAAAGCCTAGTCATTACAGGACTTTGGTGGGTAAAGATTTCCCTTTTCCTCTGTGAGTTATCTAACTGCTAGACAATTTATATCTCTACTTTTTTTGTGTTTTCTGTGGAACTTAGCTGACCTTCAGGTGGTCTGTCTACTTAAATTTGTTTCATAGCAAAGCTAGAGGCAGGAAATTAAAAGCACCTATCCACCTATCTCCTTAGAATAAATACTTCCAAATACACCTGGAAGACAACAGTAGGTCATCTAGTCAGTAGCCAAAGAAATATTTATAACATTTTTATATTACATTCAGTAATAACATCACTTGGGCTAAAAAAAAAATACGGAAACTTGTAATTCTTACAGATATCTTGTTTTTATTGTATTATTTTCTCACAAATCTGAGTTGGTAGAGTTGGCAAGAATCCAGTTTATATGAAAAAGAAGAAGAAATTAAAGTCATGTGAAACACTGTCATTAAGGTTTGTAAAGACTTTGAAATGCACACATCTCCTGTGTGGAGATTCACACAAGTAGCCAAATTATTGCATCATAAACTTGCACATGTTGAAATGTTAAACACAGCCTAATCTGAGAAGTCCTAGTTTTACAGAATTAGCAGGCCTATGGAAAAGACAGTGGAAGATCTTAGAATAATTGTACAGGTCTTATTTTGTAGTTAATTTTTTCTACTTTATTTGTTGGTTGCTTGGTTTGTTTGTTTGTTTGTTTAATAAGAGAAGGCACATGTAAACTGCTGTGTTTTGTACATTGTTCATTACCATTTTGCTGCCTTTTGGCATCTTGTAAGCCTTCTCCCAAACTTCATTCTTGACAGTAGCTCTGAAACCTAGATGCTTATTATGTTTGGGATCTCTTACATATGAACCACTGATATAACAGTTTTAGAATGAGGTCCTTAGGGTCTGCCAAATGATGTTATTCTAGAAACAACATGCAAGGCAAAAGCACTTGCCGTATATACTTCATTAAGAATTAGAACCTTGACAAAGTTTTAGTATGTTTCTATAAACATCCACAATGTGGAAGGATCATCCTACAGTGGCTTAAAATGTTTGTATTCAGTTAAGAGTAACTTCCAGCGATTCACTGTTTTTTTCTTCCTTTATCCCTTAGCAGGAACTATTTATTTAGCATTTCACATATTACAAAATGTTTCATAAGATACATGTCAGAAGATTGTTGTAAATGTTCCAAGTGTGAGATTCTAGCCTTTTCCTTGCATATATTATGGTTTTCCTAAAAGGTCAACTTACTCCACTGTCCTTCAAGTCTAGCCCCTTCAGAGGGACCTGGCTGGCTGTATATGTCTCAGCCTTTCTCTTCTTATTGAATTATGCCTGACATGTAGAAAAATGGATACATAATTTCTAACATACTTTTATACATATATAAAAACCTATTTAATTCTTCAATTTTAAATATTTTTTAAATATGCACCTACTTTTCTAATATACTTTTCCATATGCTACGTATACCATTGTCACAATAGAAGTTTCATGTAAATACAATAAAAGTCTGTGAGTCAATATTTTTAACAAAATGCAGTTCATGCTACAAAAAGATAGCACTGTAATGGGCAGTATTGCCTAAAAACATCATCTTTAGAATGACATTAAAAAGAGTGCACAGCTATGATTTTAATACATACACTTGATCTTCCTTCTGTTTTTCATTAAGCTTTAAAAAGAGTTTAAGTTCCTTGTGCAGCCCTGTTAGCCTAATGAACTATAAAGCAGACACTGTGGATTTAAATCCTCTTTGGAATATAGAGTTCTTTTTTTTTTTTTCATTTTTTTTAAGAATATGGAGTATTTTCCTTGTTCAATTATGCAAGAGGCAGGATGCTTGAGTGAGTAAATCTAGTGTTTATGAGGCCCCACTGAACAAACTTTGCTAAACTGGTTCCGATGCTAAACTTCTTATTTTTATCTGTGTATTTGGGCAAGGGTTCAGACATCCTACAGGTTCCTAATATGGGATTAGCTGTTATTTTTCACTGATGTTTTCACTGATAGTACAAGCTTGGGCAGGAGAAAGTCTAAAGTACTCATTCTGAATTTTGGTAGCATGCTAGTTACAATGCTCAGGCTAGGAACCTTTACTTAATATTCAAGATTGGCTGGAACTAGAACATATCCTATACTTTGGCATTTCTCTTTTTGTTTATACTTTCAACTGTTTTATTTTGGAGAAAGAATTGTCTTTCATTAAGTGTGTAAAACTGAGAAACAGAGGGACACAAAATCTCAGTATAAATATTTATACTTGTAGCAAGATTTCAAATTAGCTGACATTAAGGGATCACTTCAGATGAATAATTGTTGATATCCAGTGCCACTGAAGAGCTCTCAGATAGATGGTTTGGCATCCAGGAGTCTGGAAAGATGCATGGTTCCTCTGGGTCCTTTGTTGTAACTGCCAGTCTGTGCAGATGCTATCACAGTTGTCAGAACTGGCAAATACAACACAAGACTATTCATACATAGCACTAGACAACTATTCTTAAGCAACTGAATAGAAGCTCTTAGCTTGTCCCCTAAGTCAGACAGACATAGGAATCTCCATCACAAGAGAGTTGTCAATATAGATCAACTTATTGACCTTTTAAAGATGGTAGTCTCTCTGTCTCCGTGTTATTTATAGAAGACCAAATAACTTACTTATTTATTTTATGTTTGTTTTGTTAAGTGTTTTTTTTCTGAACAACTAAAGAGAGATGAACTAACCATAACAGATTTTCTACTAATGAAAATTAAAAATCAAACCTAGAACGAAGGTTAGGAAAATTAAATTAGAACCAATAGTCCTACTCCCCAGCTCCCAAACTAAATGCAAAGACTAAAGAAATATTTGACTAAGATGCCACTTTGAATTCCAGTTCTCTCTAGCAGTGCCATTTTCTCCTGATCTACATAAATATTCAGATTTCAGCTCTCAATGCATGCTGGCATATAAGGTCTATTTGGCCACTGAACTACTAAAGCAGTTAACAGTTTCCAGAATGTGAAAATCACAACAGTCCCTCATGTTCCCAACAAGCACTCAACTAACATGACGAATTTGATCTGTTTTGAGGCTGAAGGTAATGCAAAGAAGGAAAGCCTGTATTATAGCAACAGTGATATGAATCCTGACATGTACATACATGTCTTATAAAAATCATATACTGGGCAAGCTCTACAATATAAGAAGAGCTATTAGGCAGCCTTTCAATGCTGGAGTCTACCCTTCTCAACTCTTAGTCCATTATTTAGCAAGGAAATTATTACATAGAAGATATACGTTTGTAAGTTCTAAATTAATTTATTAAAATTTTAATGTGAGCAAAATATAGTAAATTTCACATAATTCCAATTTACTTTTTAAAGCAAACTTTATTTGACTGCTTTATAACAATGTATAACTTTTTAATTGCTAATAAGAGCATCTTAAGGATTTGTAAAATACAACGACATAAATTGGTTCACTCAATAAAATCAGCTGCAGACACTTTGCTACATTTGCTCATTAACAAATCTGGAAATATATTTAAATTAAGGTTCCAATAAAACTAGCAAATCCTCCTTCTCAGTTGAGGAAAAATAACTGTCAGCAGAGAAACAGATAATCCAATCTGATATTGTTCTAGAAAGCATATTTTATTGTTTTGTTTATTGATATATGCAGACAAACAACAGACATCAGATTAGGTCCTCAGTAATACACCAATGTTACTCTTTGCAAATGGCAAAGACTTTCTAAAGAAAAAGGTATTCAGAAATCCATGCACAGAAACCAATACTAAGCAGTAATTGAAAATGATGTGTTTTCTTGCAAGCTGCTGAGAACACTGCTTTTTTTCAACTGAAAAGAAAAATAAAGCAGGCATTAAAATAGTAAAACATTTTCTTTCCTAGGTGCAATTGATCTCACTTTTAAGAAACAGCAACAGAGAACACTGAGTAAGGCTCTTCAGCCTCAAAAATCTCTCAAGATAATCCACAAATGTTAGAAGATTTATCCTAAGATTGGTTAGATAACATTAGACAGTTCAGATGGAATTATTAGGTTATGGATGCAAAGACTTAGATTAACAGTAACGTAATATGCCTGCTAAGAATAATGGCTCTTTCAGAAAAAAAAGTACATCTAATCAAGTGTGTTACGCACCACTAAGTTTTTGTTCAAGGGGCTTGCTGTTTAATAGCTGTTTGGTGGCATTTGGAACTGGATGCAGTTATTAAACAATGTAAAAAGCTAATTTGCTTCTTGTCAGGAGCAGTTAGCACTTTTACTCTCTCTCAGATTCAAATAAAATGACCCTCAAGTTAAATAACTACAGAGAAGGTAAAGCATACACATGTGATGATAGTGAAAAAACTGACAGACAATTATTCGCAATCTTGCAATCTTTTGTGGGAAGATTTCATTGAAAAAAAATGTAGATATATTTCAAACTACTCTGAATCTGAAAGTACTCTGAATAAAATAAGGAGAATGGAGACAGAATTGAGAATATTGTCTGTAAAGAAAGTTTTGGTTTGGTTATATTTCATTTGTCAAATGAGAACATACTGCAGTATACCTCATTATAGCATATCACAAGATCTCACAACAGCATAAAAACTCTAGGATAGAAATATGTCTGTGGCCTGGCACCTTTATTAAAGCAAAATCCCTCTGAAATCAGTTTATGGTGATATAGGAACAGTATTCATAAGTATAGAGCAGTTTCATTAATTAATCCTTTCAGCAACTGTAAGATTTAATTTGATTTTTACTTAGCTTTGCAATACCACAATAGAGTTCAAAATCTAGATGCAACAAAGTCACTGAAACAATCAGCTTCTTCCAGAGATTCAGAAATAATGGAGTCATTCCCAGTAGCTCCTTTATAAAATAATAATAATAAAAGAAAATTACTAGGTATTGAAATCTATGAAATCTGATCACTTTTATTCAAATATAGTCTACAAAGGCAATTTAAAAAGTTAGGATGGGTATTCTCTAACTGCCACACAGCAGTCATTTATAGCTTTTCTTTTCAAAAATTTTCAGTTTTTGTGAAACTTGGGATTCATCTGACCAACCAGACAAGTCATTGCAAACACATGTAATTCTAATATGGATTTGAATCCAATGTCTAATTTAACATCTTAATCTAAATAGATCAGATTAATTTCCTGCATGAAGGTCACATTCAGTTGCCTGAACTTAGGTATCTAATGGCACTTGAGATATATTAAGATGTTCCATCACAGCAACGTCGACTAATTCTAAAGATTGCAGCTTGTAAAGGACTTCTTTTGACATATGCCAGCCCTATGCAGATAGATATCCTAAAGTTCTGAAGTGGCCCGAGGTGTCTGTGTTTAGCAAGCCTACAGTGCTATTCATATCTACTGTTTACAAAAAGTTTAAAATGTCTAGCTCAGACATTTTAACACATTTACCTATCCACATTTGGTTAGATGATTGACAGCCACAGTGATTGAGTACATCTGATCCTGGTAAGGGCCAGGTCAAAAATGGGCAGTTCAAATTGCCTCTGAAAACTCCCATATTTGATTTTTCCCTGAAATAGACTAAGAAAATTCACAGAAGCCTAGATTCATTCTATCTAACTGTGTATACTTAACTAAAGTAGGTCTACCTGATCTCCCTGTGTACGCCAGCCAGTCTAAAGCCCAGAATGACAGCAATCAGTCTGGCCTCACTGTAGGTGACCTGAAAGTACATGTCTGAACTATGTGAAAGGGATTAGCAGTCACTGTTTTGTGAACATGGATGCTCATAAAAGCTTCAGCCCAACACAGAAGTTAATCATTCAACCACTAAAGTTTACCCCTGCTTTGTATGGATAAACTTGTAAACTAACCAGGGACAGACCAATGGTACATAATTTCCATACTGTTAAATTCTTAGCATTGCCCTTCATCCAGTTTTAGCCTCTCATAACTTGCGGTCTTTAACTAGTGTTTAGGCCAGACAAAATCTTCATGTAACAGAGATTATTCTCAATAGGTAGCTTGGTTATGGCCACCCTGTTTGAGCAACATACACACAAGCTGTGCCCTGCAACTTGTTTTTACGTCAGAGGACTGCCTCTGATCTGTTTTATCTACTAGTATAGGGGTATTCAGTATAAATAGCACAGTTCCTGGCTCTTTGGACCTTTACAACTACTTTTATCAAAAAGCAGTATGGACAAGAATGTATCAATTTATACTCACTCCCCCCTCTGTAGTCCTCTAACTCTATTCTGACAGGCATTGGGCTAAGGAACAGCTTTCCCTTACTACAGACACTCCCAAATAACATGCACGCACAATTGCATTTATGCCTTAGGATCATCACATGTGGCCCAGAGGAAATCCATAGCCAAGTGTCACAGAATCACAGAATCACAGA